>NW_027552967.1:0-50393 GCF_045843805.1 Urocitellus parryii
TCCCACTTGGCTCACCAAATTTCGTTCTTCTAGGTGAAACCGTTCCTTTGCAGTAACCGTTTTCATGTTTAGGTTTCACTCTGTTTTCTCCTATATGGATACATGTAGTTGGAACTCTAAATAAAACACGGTTTGTGCTAGCTCTTTGAAACTTTGCACAATAATGTAGTTCCAAGTTCTGTCGCTATGGATTGTGTCCTATTGAAGTAGCCCCAAGCAGAGACTGATGAGAATCACTTTCATTGAAAGGGATTGACAAGCTTCCAAAAAATTAAGAGTTTCCTGAAAACTCAGCAAACATTTTTTCACCCAATCTTGGTGATACTTGCAGGTAATGATCCGTACCCCAATCCCACTTGGCTCACCAAATTTCGTTCTTCTAAGTTAAACCGTTCCTTTGCAGTAACCGTTTTCATATTTAGGTTTCACTCTGTTTTCTCCTATATGGATACATGTAGTTGGAACTCTAAATCAAACACGGTTTGTGCTAGCTCTTTGAAACTTGGCACAATAATGTAGTTCCAAGTTCTATCGCTATGGTTTGTGTCCTATTGAAGTAGCTCCAAGCAGAGACTGATGAGAATCACTTTCATTGAAAGGGGTTGCCAAGCTTCCAAAAAACTACGAGTTTCCTGAAATCTCAGCAAACATTTTTTCACCCAATCTTGATGATATTTGTAGGGAATGATCAGTACAACAGTCCCATTTGGCTCACCAAATTTCGTTTTCTAGGTTAAACCGTTCCTTTGCAGTAACCGTTTTCATGTTTAGGTTTCACTCTGTTTTCTCCTATATGGATACATGTAGTTGGAACTCTAAATAAAACACGGTTTGTGCTAGCTCTTTGAAACTTTGCACAATAATGTAGTTCCAAGTTCTGTCGAAATGGATTGTGTCCTATTGAAGTAGCCCCAAGCAGAGACTGATGAGAATCACTTTCATTGAAAGGGGTTGCCAAGCTTCCAAAAAATTAAGAGTTTCCTGAAAACTCAGCAAACATTTTTTCACCCAATCTTGGTGATACTTGCAGGTAATGATCAGTACCCCAATCCCACTTGGCTCACCAAATTTCGTTCTTCTAGGTTAAACCTTTCCTTTGCAGTAACCGTTTTCATGTTTAGGTTTCACTCTGTTTTCTCCTATATGGATACATGTATTTGGATCTCTAAATCAAACACGGTTTGTGGTAGCTCTTTGAAACTTGGCACAATAATGTAGTTCCAAGTTCTATCGCAATGGTTTGTGTCCTATTGAAGAAGAACCAAGCAGAGACTGACGAGAATCACTTTCATTGAAAGGGGTTGCCAAGCTTCCAAAAAACTACGAGTTTCCTGAAATCTCAGCAAACATTTTTTCACCCAATCTTGATGATATTTGTAGGGAATGATCAGTACAACAGTCCCACTTGGCTCACCAAATTTCGTTCTTCTAGGTTAAACCGTTCCTTTGCAGTAACCGTTTTCATGTTTAGGTTTCACTCTGTTTTCTAGTATATGGATACATGTAGTTGGAACTCTAAATCAAACACGGTTTGTGCTAGCTCTTTTAAACTTGGCACAATAATGTAGTTCCACTTTCTATCGCTATGATTTGTGTTCTATTGAAGTAGCCCCAAGCAGAGACTGACGAGAATCACTTTCATTGAAAGGGGTTGCCAAGCTTCCAAAAAACTACGAGTTTCCTGAAATCTCAGCAAACATTTTTTCACACAATCTTGGTGATACTTGCAGGTAATGATCAGTACCCCAATCCCACTTGGCTCACCAAATTTCGTTCTTCTAGGTTAAACCGTTCCCTTGCAGTAACCGTTTTCATGTTTCGGTTTCACTCTGTTTTCTCCTATATGGATACATGTAGTTGGAACTCTAAATCAAACACGGTTTGTGCTAGCTCTTTGAAACTTCGCATAATATTGTAGTTCCAAGTTCTATCGCTATGGTTTGTGTCCTATTGAAGTAGCCCCAAGCAGAGACTGACGAGAATCACTTTCATTGAAAGGGGTTGCCAAGCTTCCAAAAAACTACGAGTTTCCTGAAATCTCAGCAAACATTTTTTCACCCAATCTTGATGATATTTGTAGGGAATGATCAGTACAACAGTCCCACTTGGCTCACCAAATTTCGTTCTTCTAGGTTAAACCGTTCCTTTGCAGTAACCGTTTTCATGTTTAGGTTTCACTCTGTTTTCTCCTATATGGATACATGTAGTTGGAACTCTAAATCAAACACGGTTTGTGCTAGCTCTTTGAAACTTGGCACAATAATGTAGTTCCAAGTTCTATCGCTATGGTTTGTGTCCTATTGAAGTAGCTCCAAGCAGAGACTGATGAGAATCACTTTCATTGAAAGGGGTTGCCAAGCTTCCAAAAAACTACGAGTTTCCTGAAATCTCAGCAAACATTTTTTCACCCAATCTTGATGATATTTGTAGGGAATGATCAGTACAACAGTCCCACTTGGCTCACCAAATTTCGTTCTTCTAGGTGAAACCGTTCCTTTGCAGTAACCGTTTTCATGTTTAGGTTTCACTCTGTTTTCTCCTATATGGATACATGTAGTTGGAACTCTAAATAAAACACGGTTTGTGCTAGCTCTTTGAAACTTTGCACAATAATGGAGTTCCAAGTTCTGTCGCTATAGATTGTGTCCTATTGAAGTATCCCCAAGCAGAGACTGATGAGAATCACTTTCATTGAAAGGGGTTGCCAAGCTTCCAAAAAATTAAGAGTTTCCAAAAACTCAGCAAACATTTTTTCACCCAATCTTGGTGATACTTGCAGGTAATGATCAGTACCCCAATCCCACTTGGCTCACCAAATTTCGTTCTTCTAGGTGAAACCGTTCCTTTGCAGTAACCGTTTTCATGTTTAGGTTTCACTCTGTTTTCTCCTATATGGATACATGTAGTTGGAACTCTAAATCAAACACGGTTTGTGCTAGCTCTTTGAAACTTGGCACAATAATGTAGTTCCAAGTTCTATCGCTATGGTTTGTGTCCTATTGAAGTAGCTCCAAGCAGAGACTGATGAGAATCACTTTCATTGAAAGGGGTTGCCAAGCTTCCAAAAAACTACGAGTTTCCTGAAATCTCAGCAAACATTTTTTCACCCAATCTTGATGATATTTGTAGGGAATGATCAGTACAACAGTCCCACTTGGCTCACCAAATTTCGTTCTTCTAGGTGAAACCGTTCCTTTGCAGTAACCGTTTTCATGTTTAGGTTTCACTCTGTTTTCTCCTATATGGATACATGTAGTTGGAACTCTAAATAAAACACGGTTTGTGCTAGCTCTTTGAAACTTTGCACAATAATGTAGTTCCAAGTTCTGTCGCTATGGATTGTGTCCTATTGAAGTAGCCCCAAGCAGAGACTGATGAGAATCACTTTCATTGAAAGGGATTGACAAGCTTCCAAAAAATTAAGAGTTTCCTGAAAACTCAGCAAACATTTTTTCACCCAATCTTGGTGATACTTGCAGGTAATGATCCGTACCCCAATCCCACTTGGCTCACCAAATTTCGTTCTTCTAAGTTAAACCGTTCCTTTGCAGTAACCGTTTTCATATTTAGGTTTCACTCTGTTTTCTCCTATATGGATACATGTAGTTGGAACTCTAAATCAAACACGGTTTGTGCTAGCTCTTTGAAACTTGGCACAATAATGTAGTTCCAAGTTCTATCGCTATGGTTTGTGTCCTATTGAAGTAGCTCCAAGCAGAGACTGATGAGAATCACTTTCATTGAAAGGGGTTGCCAAGCTTCCAAAAAACTACGAGTTTCCTGAAATCTCAGCAAACATTTTTTCACCCAATCTTGATGATATTTGTAGGGAATGATCAGTACAACAGTCCCATTTGGCTCACCAAATTTCGTTTTCTAGGTTAAACCGTTCCTTTGCAGTAACCGTTTTCATGTTTAGGTTTCACTCTGTTTTCTCCTATATGGATACATGTAGTTGGAACTCTAAATAAAACACGGTTTGTGCTAGCTCTTTGAAACTTTGCACAATAATGTAGTTCCAAGTTCTGTCGAAATGGATTGTGTCCTATTGAAGTAGCCCCAAGCAGAGACTGATGAGAATCACTTTCATTGAAAGGGGTTGCCAAGCTTCCAAAAAATTAAGAGTTTCCTGAAAACTCAGCAAACATTTTTTCACCCAATCTTGGTGATACTTGCAGGTAATGATCAGTACCCCAATCCCACTTGGCTCACCAAATTTCGTTCTTCTAGGTTAAACCTTTCCTTTGCAGTAACCGTTTTCATGTTTAGGTTTCACTCTGTTTTCTCCTATATGGATACATGTATTTGGATCTCTAAATCAAACACGGTTTGTGGTAGCTCTTTGAAACTTGGCACAATAATGTAGTTCCAAGTTCTATCGCAATGGTTTGTGTCCTATTGAAGAAGAACCAAGCAGAGACTGACGAGAATCACTTTCATTGAAAGGGGTTGCCAAGCTTCCAAAAAACTACGAGTTTCCTGAAATCTCAGCAAACATTTTTTCACCCAATCTTGATGATATTTGTAGGGAATGATCAGTACAACAGTCCCACTTGGCTCACCAAATTTCGTTCTTCTAGGTTAAACCGTTCCTTTGCAGTAACCGTTTTCATGTTTAGGTTTCACTCTGTTTTCTAGTATATGGATACATGTAGTTGGAACTCTAAATCAAACACGGTTTGTGCTAGCTCTTTTAAACTTGGCACAATAATGTAGTTCCACTTTCTATCGCTATGATTTGTGTTCTATTGAAGTAGCCCCAAGCAGAGACTGACGAGAATCACTTTCATTGAAAGGGGTTGCCAAGCTTCCAAAAAACTACGAGTTTCCTGAAATCTCAGCAAACATTTTTTCACACAATCTTGGTGATACTTGCAGGTAATGATCAGTACCCCAATCCCACTTGGCTCACCAAATTTCGTTCTTCTAGGTTAAACCGTTCCCTTGCAGTAACCGTTTTCATATTTCGGTTTCACTCTGTTTTCTCCTATATGGATACATGTAGTTGGAACTCTAAATCAAACACGGTTTGTGCTAGCTCTTTGAAACTTCGCATAATATTGTAGTTCCAAGTTCTATCGCTATGGTTTGTGTCCTATTGAAGTAGCCCCAAGCAGAGACTGACGAGAATCACTTTCATTGAAAGGGGTTGCCAAGCTTCCAAAAAACTACGAGTTTCCTGAAATCTCAGCAAACATTTTTTCACCCAATCTTGATGATATTTGTAGGGAATGATCAGTACAACAGTCCCACTTGGCTCACCAAATTTCGTTCTTCTAGGTTAAACCGTTCCTTTGCAGTAACCGTTTTCATGTTTAGGTTTCACTCTGTTTTCTCCTATATGGATACATGTAGTTGGAACTCTAAATCAAACACGGTTTGTGCTAGCTCTTTGAAACTTGGCACAATAATGTAGTTCCAAGTTCTATCGCTATGGTTTGTGTCCTATTGAAGTAGCTCCAAGCAGAGACTGATGAGAATCACTTTCATTGAAAGGGGTTGCCAAGCTTCCAAAAAACTACGAGTTTCCTGAAATCTCAGCAAACATTTTTTCACCCAATCTTGATGATATTTGTAGGGAATGATCAGTACAACAGTCCCACTTGGCTCACCAAATTTCGTTCTTCTAGGTGAAACCGTTCCTTTGCAGTAACCGTTTTCATGTTTAGGTTTCACTCTGTTTTCTCCTATATGGATACATGTAGTTGGAACTCTAAATAAAACACGGTTTGTGCTAGCTCTTTGAAACTTTGCACAATAATGTAGTTCCAAGTTCTGTCGCTATGGATTGTGTCCTATTGAAGTAGCCCCAAGCAGAGACTGATGAGAATCACTTTCATTGAAAGGGATTGCCAAGCTTCCAAAAAATTAAGAGTTTCCTGAAAACTCAGCAAACATTTTTTCACCCAATCTTGGTGATACTTGCAGGTAATGATCAGTACCCCAATCCCACTTGGCTCACCAAATTTCGTTCTTCTAAGTTAAACCGTTCCTTTGCAGTAACCGTTTTCATATTTAGGTTTCACTCTGTTTTCTCCTATATGGATACATGTAGTTGGAACTCTAAATCAAACACGGTTTGTGCTAGCTCTTTGAAACTTGGCACAATAATGTAGTTCCAAGTTCTATCGCTATGGTTTGTGTCCTATTGAAGTAGCTCCAAGCAGAGACTGATGAGAATCACTTTCATTGAAAGGGTTGCCAAGCTTCCAAAAAACTACGAGTTTCCTGAAATCTCAGCAAACATTTTTTCACCCAATCTTGATGATATTTGTAGGGAATGATCAGTACAACAGTCCCATTTGGCTCACCAAATTTCGTTCTTCTAGGTTAAACCGTTCCTTTGCAGTAACCGTTTTCATGTTTAGGTTTCACTCTGTTTTCTCCTATATGGATACATGTAGTTGGAACTCTAAATAAAACACGGTTTGTGCTAGCTCTTTGAAACTTTGCACAATAATGTAGTTCCAAGTTCTGTCGAAATGGATTGTGTCCTATTGAAGTAGCCCCAAGCAGAGACTGATGAGAATCACTTTCATTGAAAGGGGTTGCCAAGCTTCCAAAAAATTAAGAGTTTCCTGAAAACTCAGCAAACATTTTTTCACCCAATCTTGGTGATACTTGCAGGTAATGATCAGTACCCCAATCCCACTTGGCTCACCAAATTTCGTTCTTCTAGGTTAAACCTTTCCTTTGCAGTAACCGTTTTCATGTTTAGGTTTCACTCTGTTTTCTCCTATATGGATACATGTATTTGGATCTCTAAATCAAACACGGTTTGTGGTAGCTCTTTGAAACTTGGCACAATAATGTAGTTCCAAGTTCTATCGCAATGGTTTGTGTCCTATTGAAGAAGAACCAAGCAGAGACTGACGAGAATCACTTTCATTGAAAGGGGTTGCCAAGCTTCCAAAAAACTACGAGTTTCCTGAAATCTCAGCAAACATTTTTTCACCCAATCTTGATGATATTTGTAGGGAATGATCAGTACAACAGTCCCACTTGGCTCACCAAATTTCGTTCTTCTAGGTTAAACCGTTCCTTTGCAGTAACCGTTTTCATGTTTAGGTTTCACTCTGTTTTCTAGTATATGGATACATGTAGTTGGAACTCTAAATCAAACACGGTTTGTGCTAGCTCTTTTAAACTTGGCACAATAATGTAGTTCCAAGTTCTATCGCTATGGTTTGTGTCCTATTGAAGTAGCTCCAAGCAGAGACTGATGAGAATCACTTTCATTGAAAGGGGTTGCCAAGCTTCCAAAAAACTACGAGTTTCCTGAAATCTCAGCAAACATTTTTTCACCCAATCTTGATGATATTTGTAGGGAATGATCAGTACAACAGTCCCATTTGGCTCACCAAATTTCGTTTTCTAGGTTAAACCGTTCCTTTGCAGTAACCGTTTTCATGTTTAGGTTTCACTCTGTTTTCTCCTATATGGATACATGTAGTTGGAACTCTAAATAAAACACGGTTTGTGCTAGCTCTTTGAAACTTTGCACAATAATGTAGTTCCAAGTTCTGTCGAAATGGATTGTGTCCTATTGAAGTAGCCCCAAGCAGAGACTGATGAGAATCACTTTCATTGAAAGGGGTTGCCAAGCTTCCAAAAAATTAAGAGTTTCCTGAAAACTCAGCAAACATTTTTTCACCCAATCTTGGTGATACTTGCAGGTAATGATCAGTACCCCAATCCCACTTGGCTCACCAAATTTCGTTCTTCTAGGTTAAACCTTTCCTTTGCAGTAACCGTTTTCATGTTTAGGTTTCACTCTGTTTTCTCCTATATGGATACATGTATTTGGATCTCTAAATCAAACACGGTTTGTGGTAGCTCTTTGAAACTTGGCACAATAATGTAGTTCCAAGTTCTATCGCAATGGTTTGTGTCCTATTGAAGAAGAACCAAGCAGAGACTGACGAGAATCACTTTCATTGAAAGGGGTTGCCAAGCTTCCAAAAAACTACGAGTTTCCTGAAATCTCAGCAAACATTTTTTCACCCAATCTTGATGATATTTGTAGGGAATGATCAGTACAACAGTCCCACTTGGCTCACCAAATTTCGTTCTTCTAGGTTAAACCGTTCCTTTGCAGTAACCGTTTTCATGTTTAGGTTTCACTCTGTTTTCTAGTATATGGATACATGTAGTTGGAACTCTAAATCAAACACGGTTTGTGCTAGCTCTTTTAAACTTGGCACAATAATGTAGTTCCACTTTCTATCGCTATGATTTGTGTTCTATTGAAGTAGCCCCAAGCAGAGACTGACGAGAATCACTTTCATTGAAAGGGGTTGCCAAGCTTCCAAAAAACTACGAGTTTCCTGAAATCTCAGCAAACATTTTTCACACAATCTTGGTGATACTTGCAGGTAATGATCAGTACCCCAATCCCACTTGGCTCACCAAATTTCGTTCTTCTAGGTTAAACCGTTCCCTTGCAGTAACCGTTTTCATATTTCGGTTTCACTCTGTTTTCTCCTATATGGATACATGTAGTTGGAACTCTAAATCAAACACGGTTTGTGCTAGCTCTTTGAAACTTCGCATAATATTGTAGTTCCAAGTTCTATCGCTATGGTTTGTGTCCTATTGAAGTAGCCCCAAGCAGAGACTGACGAGAATCACTTTCATTGAAAGGGGTTGCCAAGCTTCCAAAAAACTACGAGTTTCCTGAAATCTCAGCAAACATTTTTTCACCCAATCTTGATGATATTTGTAGGGAATGATCAGTACAACAGTCCCACTTGGCTCACCAAATTTCGTTCTTCTAGGTTAAACCGTTCCTTTGCAGTAACCGTTTTCATGTTTAGGTTTCACTCTGTTTTCTCCTATATGGATACATGTAGTTGGAACTCTAAATCAAACACGGTTTGTGCTAGCTCTTTGAAACTTGGCACAATAATGTAGTTCCAAGTTCTATCGCTATGGTTTGTGTCCTATTGAAGTAGCTCCAAGCAGAGACTGATGAGAATCACTTTCATTGAAAGGGGTTGCCAAGCTTCCAAAAAACTACGAGTTTCCTGAAATCTCAGCAAACATTTTTTCACCCAATCTTGATGATATTTGTAGGGAATGATCAGTACAACAGTCCCACTTGGCTCACCAAATTTCGTTCTTCTAGGTGAAACCGTTCCTTTGCAGTAACCGTTTTCATGTTTAGGTTTCACTCTGTTTTCTCCTATATGGATACATGTAGTTGGAACTCTAAATAAAACACGGTTTGTGCTAGCTCTTTGAAACTTTGCACAATAATGTAGTTCCAAGTTCTGTCGCTATGGATTGTGTCCTATTGAAGTAGCCCCAAGCAGAGACTGATGAGAATCACTTTCATTGAAAGGGATTGCCAAGCTTCCAAAAAATTAAGAGTTTCCTGAAAACTCAGCAAACATTTTTTCACCCAATCTTGGTGATACTTGCAGGTAATGATCAGTACCCCAATCCCACTTGGCTCACCAAATTTCGTTCTTCTAAGTTAAACCGTTCCTTTGCAGTAACCGTTTTCATATTTAGGTTTCACTCTGTTTTCTCCTATATGGATACATGTAGTTGGAACTCTAAATCAAACACGGTTTGTGCTAGCTCTTTGAAACTTGGCACAATAATGTAGTTCCAAGTTCTATCGCTATGGTTTGTGTCCTATTGAAGTAGCTCCAAGCAGAGACTGATGAGAATCACTTTCATTGAAAGGGGTTGCCAAGCTTCCAAAAAACTACGAGTTTCCTGAAATCTCAGCAAACATTTTTTCACCCAATCTTGATGATATTTGTAGGGAATGATCAGTACAACAGTCCCATTTGGCTCACCAAATTTCGTTCTTCTAGGTTAAACCGTTCCTTTGCAGTAACCGTTTTCATGTTTAGGTTTCACTCTGTTTTCTCCTATATGGATACATGTAGTTGGAACTCTAAATAAAACACGGTTTGTGCTAGCTCTTTGAAACTTTGCACAATAATGTAGTTCCAAGTTCTGTCGAAATGGATTGTGTCCTATTGAAGTAGCCCCAAGCAGAGACTGATGAGAATCACTTTCATTGAAAGGGGTTGCCAAGCTTCCAAAAAATTAAGAGTTTCCTGAAAACTCAGCAAACATTTTTTCACCCAATCTTGGTGATACTTGCAGGTAATGATCAGTACCCCAATCCCACTTGGCTCACCAAATTTCGTTCTTCTAGGTTAAACCTTTCCTTTGCAGTAACCGTTTTCATGTTTAGGTTTCACTCTGTTTTCTCCTATATGGATACATGTATTTGGATCTCTAAATCAAACACGGTTTGTGGTAGCTCTTTGAAACTTGGCACAATAATGTAGTTCCAAGTTCTATCGCAATGGTTTGTGTCCTATTGAAGAAGAACCAAGCAGAGACTGACGAGAATCACTTTCATTGAAAGGGGTTGCCAAGCTTCCAAAAAACTACGAGTTTCCTGAAATCTCAGCAAACATTTTTTCACCCAATCTTGATGATATTTGTAGGGAATGATCAGTACAACAGTCCCACTTGGCTCACCAAATTTCGTTCTTCTAGGTTAAACCGTTCCTTTGCAGTAACCGTTTTCATGTTTAGGTTTCACTCTGTTTTCTAGTATATGGATACATGTAGTTGGAACTCTAAATCAAACACGGTTTTGTGCTAGCTCTTTTAAACTTGGCACAATAATGTAGTTCCAAGTTCTATCGCTATGGTTTGTGTCCTATTGAAGTAGCTCCAAGCAGAGACTGATGAGAATCACTTTCATTGAAAGGGGTTGCCAAGCTTCCAAAAAACTACGAGTTTCATGAAATCTCAGCAAACATTTTTCACCCAATCTTGGTGACACTTGCAGATAATGATCAGTACACCAATCCCACTTGGCTCACCAAATTTCGTTCTTCTAGGTTAAACCGTTCCTTTGCAGTAACCGTTTTCATTTTTAGGTTTCACTCTGTTTTCTAGTAAGTGGATACATGTATTTGGATCTCTAAATCAAACACGGTTTGTGGTAGCCCTTTGAAACTTGGCACAATAATGTAGTTCCAAGTTCTGTCGCTATGGATTGTGTCCTATTGAAGTATCCCCAAGCAGAGACTGATGAGAATCACTTTCATTGAAAGGGGTTGCCAAGCTTCCAAAAAATTAAGAGTTTCCAAAAACTCAGCAAACATTTTTTCACCCAATCTTGGTGATACTTGCAGGTAATGATCAGTACCCCAATCCCACTTGGCTCACCAAATTTCGTTCTTCTAGGTTAAACCGTTCCTTTGCAGTAACCGTTTTCATGTTTAGGTTTCACTCTGTTTTCTCCTATATGGATACATGTAGTTGGAACTCTAAATCAAACACGGTTTGTGCTAGCTCTTTGAAACTTGGCACAATAATGTAGTTCCAAGTTCTATCGCTATGGTTTGTGTCCTATTGAAGTAGCTCCAAGCAGAGACTGATGAGAATCACTTTCATTGAAAGGGGTTGCCAAGCTTCCAAAAAACTACGAGTTTCATGAAATCTCAGCAAACATTTTTTCACCCAATCTTGGTGACACTTGCAGATAATGATCAGTACACCAATCCCACTTGGCTCACCAAATTTCGTTCTTCTAGGTTAAACCATTCCTTTGCAGTAACCGTTTTCATTTTTAGGTTTCACTCTGTTTTCTAGTAAGTGGATACATGTATTTGGATCTCTAAATCAAACACGGTTTGTGGTAGCCCTTTGAAACTTGGCACAATAATGTAGTTCCAAGTTCTGTCGCTATGGATTGTGTCCTATTGAAGTATCCCCAAGCAGAGACTGATGAGAATCACTTTCATTGAAAGGGGTTGCCAAGCTTCCAAAAAATTAAGAGTTCCCAAAAACTCAGCAAACATTTTTTCACCCAATCTTGGTGATACTTGCAGGTAATGATCAGTACCCCAATCCCACTTGGCTCACCAAATTTCGTTCTTCTAGGTTAAACCGTTCCTTTGCAGTAACCGTTTTCATGTTTAGGTTTCACTCTGTTTTCTCCTATATGGATACATGTAGTTGGAACTCTAAATCAAACACGGTTTGTGCTAGCTCTTTGAAACTTGGCACAATAATGTAGTTCCAAGTTCAATCGCTATGGTTTGTGTCCTATTGAAGTAGCTCCAAGCAGAGACTGATGAGAATCACTTTCATTGAAAGGGGTTGCCAAGCTTCCAAAAAACTACGAGTTTCATGAAATCTCAGCAAACATTTTTCACCCAATCTTGGTGACACTTGCAGATAATGATCAGTACACCAATCCCACTTGGCTCACCAAATTTCGTTCTTCTAGGTTAAACCGTTCCTTTGCAGTAACCGTTTTCATTTTTAGGTTTCACTCTGTTTTCTAGTAAGTGGATACATGTATTTGGATCTCTAAATCAAACACGGTTTGTGGTAGCCCTGTGAAACTTGGCACAATAATGTAGTTCCAAGTTCTGTCGCTATGGATTGTGTCCTATTGAAGTATCCCCAAGCAGAGACTGATGAGAATCACTTTCATTGAAAGGGGTTGCCAACCTTCCAAAAAATTAAGAGTTTCCAAAAACTCAGCAAACATTTTTTCACCCAATCTTGGTGATACTTGCAGGTAATGATCAGTACCCCAATCCCACTTGGCTCACCAAATTTCGTTCTTCTAGGTTAAACCGTTCCTTTGCAGTAACCGTTTTCATGTTTAGGTTTCACTCTGTTTTCTCCTATATGGATACATGTAGTTGGAACTCTAAATCAAACACGGTTTGTGCTAGCTCTTTGAAACTTGGCACAATAATGTAGTTCCAAGTTCTATCGCTATGGTTTGTGTCCTATTGAAGTAGCTCCAAGCAGAGACTGATGAGAATCACTTTCATTGAAAGGGGTTGCCAAGCTTCCAAAAAACTACGAGTTTCATGAAATCTCAGCAAACATTTTTCACCCAATCTTGGTGACACTTGCAGATAATGATCAGTACACCAATCCCACTTGGCTCACCAAATTTCGTTCTTCTAGGTTAAACCGTTCCTTTGCAGTAACCGTTTTCATTTTTAGGTTTCACTCTGTTTTCTAGTAAGTGGATACATGTATTTGGATCTCTAAATCAAACACGGTTTGTGGTAGCCCTTTGAAACTTGGCACAATAATGTAGTTCCAAGTTCTGTCGCTATGGATTGTGTCCTATTGAAGTATCCCCAAGCAGAGACTGATGAGAATCACTTTCATTGAAAGGGGTTGCCAAGCTTCCAAAAAATTAAGAGTTTCCAAAAACTCAGCAAACATTTTTTCACCCAATCTTGGTGATACTTGCAGGTAATGATCAGTACCCCAATCCCACTTGGCTCACCAAATTTCGTTCTTCTAGGTTAAACCGTTCCTTTGCAGTAACCGTTTTCATGTTTAGGTTTCACTCTGTTTTCTCCTATATGGATACATGTAGTTGGAACTCTAAATCAAACACGGTTTGTGCTAGCTCTTTGAAACTTGGCACAATAATGTAGTTCCAAGTTCTATCGCTATGGTTTGTGTCCTATTGAAGTAGCTCCAAGCAGAGACTGATGAGAATCACTTTCATTGAAAGGGGTTGCCAAGCTTCCAAAAAACTACGAGTTTCCTGAAATCTCAGCAAACATTTTTTCACCCAATCTGATGATATTTGTAGGGAATGATCAGTACAACAGTCCCACTTGGCTCACCAAATTTCGTTCTTCTAGGTGAAACCGTTCCTTTGCAGTAACCGTTTTCATGTTTAGGTTTCACTCTGTTTTCTCCTATATGGATACATGTAGTTGGAACTCTAAATAAAACACGGTTTGTGCTAGCTCTTTGAAACTTTGCACAATAATGTAGTTCCAAGTTCTGTCGCTATGGATTGTGTCCTATTGAAGTAGCCCCAAGCAGAGACTGATGAGAATCACTTTCATTGAAAGGGGTTGCCAAGCTTCCAAAAAATTAAGAGTTTCCTGAAAACTCAGCAAACATTTTTTCACCCAATCTTGGTTATACTTGCAGGTAATGATCAGTACCCCAATCCCACTTGGCTCACCAAATTTCGTTCTTCTAGGTTAAACCGTTCCTTTGCAGTAACCGTTTTCATATTTAGGTTTCACTCTGTTTTCTCCTATATGGATACATGTAGTTGGAACTCTAAATCAAACACGGTTTGTGCTAGCTCTTTGAAACTTGGCACAATAATGTAGTTCCAAGTTCTATCGCTATGGTTTGTGTCCTATTGAAGTAGCTCCAAGCAGAGACTGATGAGAATCACTTTCATTGAAAGGGGTTGCCAAGCTTCCAAAAAACTACGAGTTTCCTGAAATCTCAGCAAACATTTTTTCACCCAATCTTGATGATATTTGTAGGGAATGATCAGTACAACAGTCCCACTTGGCTCACCAAATTTCGTTCTTCTAGGTGAAACCGTTCCTTTGCAGTAACCGTTTTCATGTTTAGGTTTCACTCTGTTTTCTCCTATATGGATACATGTAGTTGGAACTCTAAATAAAACACGGTTTGTGCTAGCTCTTTGAAACTTTGCACAATAATGTAGTTCCAAGTTCTGTCGCTATGGATTGTGTCCTATTGAAGTCGCCCCAAGCAGAGACTGATGAGAATCACTTTCATTGAAAGGGGTTGCCAAGCTTCCAAAAAATTAAGAGTTTCCTGAAAACTCAGCAAACATTTTTTCACCCAATCTTGGTGATACTTGCAGGTAATGATCAGTACCCCAATCCCACTTGGCTCACCAAATTTCGTTCTTCTAGGTTAAACATTTCCTTTGCAGTAACCGTTTTCATGTTTAGGTTTCACTCTGTTTTCTCCTATATGGATACATGTAGTTGGAACTCTAAATCAAACACGGTTTGTGCTAGCTCTTTGAAACTTGGCACAATAATGTAGTTCCAAATTCTATCACTATGGTTTGTGTCCTATTGAAGTAGCTCCAAGCAGAGACTGATGAGAATCACTTTCATTGAAAGGGGTTGCCAAGCTTCCAAAAAACTACGAGTTTCCTGAAATCTCAGCAAACATTTTTTCACCCAATCTTGATGATATTTGTAGGGAATGATCAGTACAACAGTCCCACTTGGCTCACCAAATTTCGTTCTTCTAGGTTAAACCGTTCCTTTGCAGTAACCGTTTTCATGTTCAGGTTTCACTCTGTTTTCTCCTATATGGATACATGTAGTTGGAACTCTAAATAAAACACGGTTTGTGCTAGCTGTTTGAAACTTTGCACAATAATGTAGTTCCAAGTTCTGTCGCTATGGATTGTGTCCTATTGAAGTATCCCCAAGCAGAGACTGATGAGAATCACTTTCATTGAAAGGGGTTGCCAAGCTTCCAAAAAATTAAGAGTTTCCAAAAACTCAGCAAACATTTTTTCACCCAATCTTGGTGATACTTGCAGGTAATGATCAGTACCCCAATCCCACTTGGCTCACCAAATTTCGTTCTTCTAGGTTAAACCGTTCCTTTGCAGTAACCGTTTTCATGTTTAGGTTTCACACTGTTTTCTCCTATATGGATACATGTAGTTGGAACTCTAAATCAAACACGGTTTGTGCTAGCTCTTTGAAACTTGGCACAATAATGTAGTTCCAAGTTCTATCGCTATGGTTTGTGTCCTATTAAGTAGCTCCAAGCAGAGACTGATGAGAATCACTTTCATTGAAAGGGGTTGCCAAGCTTCCAAAAAACTACGAGTTTCATGAAATCTCAGCAAACATTTTTTCACCCAATCTTGGTGACACTTGCAGATAATGATCAGTACACCAATCCCACTTGGCTCACCAAATTTCGTTCTTCTAGGTTAAACCGTTCCTTTGCAGTAACCGTTTTCATTTTTAGGTTTCACTCTGTTTTCTAGTAAGTGGATACATGTATTTGGATCTCTAAATCAAACACGGTTTGTGGTAGCCCTTTGAAACTTGGCACAATAATGTAGTTCCAAGTTCTATCGCTATGGTTTGTGTCCTATTGAAGAAAAACCAAGCAAAGACTGACGAGAATCACTTTCATTGAAAGGGGTTGCCAAGCTCCCAAAAAACTACGAGTTTCCTGAAATCTCAGCAAACATTTTTTCACCCAATCTTGATGATATTTGTAGGGAATGATCAGTACAACAGTCCCACTTGGCTCACCAAATTTCGTTCTTCTAGGTTAAACTGTTCCTTTGCAGTAACCTTTTTCATGTTTAGGTTTCACTCTGTTTTCTCCTATATGGATACATGTATTTGGAACTCTAAATCAAACACGGTTTGTGCTAGCTCTTTGAAACTTTGCACAATAATGTAGTTCCAAGTTCTGTCGCTATGGTTTGTGTCCTATTGAAGTAGCCCCAAGCAGAGACTGATGAGTATCACTTTCATTGAAAGGGGTTGCCAAGCTTCCAAAAAACTACGAGTTTCCTGAAATCTCAGCAAACATTTTTTCACCCAATCTTGGTGATACTTGCAGGTAATGATCAGTACCCCAATCCCACTTGGCTCACCAAATTTCGTTCTTCTAGGTTAAACCGTTCCTTTGCAGTAACCGTTTTCATGTTTCGGTTTCACTCTGTTTTCTCCTATATGGATACATGTATTTGGATCTCTAAATCAAACACGGTTTGTGGTAGCTCTTTGAAACTTGGCACATTAATGTAGTTCCAAGTTCTATCGCTATGGTTTGTGTCCTATTGAAGTAGCCCCAAGCAGAGACTGATGAGAATCACTTTCATTGAAAGGGGTTGCCAAGCTTCCAAAAAACTACGAGTTTCATGAAACCTCAGCAAACATTTTTTCACCCAATCTTGGTGATACTTGCAGATAATGATCAGTACACCAATCCCACTTGGCTCACCAAATTTCGTTCTTCTACGTTAAATCGTTCATTTCCAGTAACCGTTTTCATTTTTAGGTTTCACTCTGTTTTCTCCTATATGGATACATGTATTTGGATCTCTAAATCAATCACTGTTTGTGGTAGCTCTTTGAAAATTGGCACAATAATGTAGTTCCAAGTTCTATCGCTATGGATTGTGTCCTATTGTAGAAGAACCAAGCAGAGACTGACGAGAATCACTTTCATTGAAAGGGGTTGCCAAGCTTCCAAAAAACTACGAGTTTCCTGAAATCTCAGCAAACATTTTTTCACCCAATCTTGATGATACTTTCAGGTAATGATCAGTACACCAATCCCACTTGGCTCACCAAATTTCGTTCTTCTAGGTTAAACCATTCCTTTGCAGTAACCGTTTTCATGTTTAGGTTTCACTCTGTTTTCTCCTATATGGATACATGTAGTTGGAACTCTAAATCAAACACGGTTTGTGCTAGCTCTTTGAAACTTGGCACAATAATGTACTTCCAAGTTCTATCGCTATGATTTGTGTCCTATTGAAGTAGCCCCAAGCAGAGACTGATGAGAATCACTTTCATTGAAAGGGGTTGCCAAGCTTCCAAAAAACTACGAGTTTCCTGAAATCTGAGCAAACATTTTTTCACCCAATCTTGATGATACTGGCAGTTAATGATCAGTACACCAATCCCACATTTCTCACCAAATTTCGTTCCTCTAGGTTAAACCGTTCCTTTGCAGTAATCGTTTTCATTTTTAGGTTTCACTCTGTTTTCTGCTATATGGATACATGTAGTTGGAACACTAAATCGAACACGGTTGTGCTAGCTCTTTGAAACTTGACACAAAAATGTAGTTCCAAGTTCTGTCGCTATGGTTTGTGTCCTATTGAAGTAGAACCAAGCAGAGACTTGCGACAATCACTTTCATTGAAAGGGTTTGCCAAGCTTCCAAAAAACTACGAGTTTCCTGAAATCTCAGCAAACATGTTTTCACCCGATCTTGATGATAATTGCAGGGAATGATCAGTACAACAGTCCCAATTGGCTCACCAAATTCCGTTCTTCTAGATTAAACCGTTACTTTACAGTAACCGTTTTCATGTTTAGGTTTCACTCTGGTTTCTGCTATATGAATACATGTAGTTGGAACTCTAAATCAAACACTGTTTGTGCTAGCTCTTTAAAACTTGGCACAATAATGTAGTTCCAAGTTCTATCGCTATGGTTTATGTCCTATTGAAGTAGCCCCAAGCAGAGACTGATGAGAATCACTTTCATTGAAAGGGGTTGCCATCTTATAAAAAAATACGAGTTTCCTGAAGTCTCAGCAAACATTTTTTCTCCCAATCTTGATGATACTTGCAGGTAATGATCAGTACACCAATCCCACTTGGCTCACCAAATTTCGTTCTTCTAGGTTAAACCGCTCCTTTGCAGTAACCGTTTTCATGTTTCGGTTTCACTCTTTTTTCTCCTATATGGCTACATGTAGTTGTAACTTTTAATCAAACACGGTTTGTGCTAGCTCTTTGAAACTTGGCATAATAATGTACTTCCAATTTCTATCGCTATGGTTTGTGTTTTATTGAAGAAGCCCCAACTAGAGACTGATGAGAATCACTTTCATTGAAAGAGGTTGCCAAGCTTCCAAAACACTAAGAGTTTCCTGAAATCTCAGCAAACATTTTTTCACCCAGTCTTGATGATACTTCCATTTAATGATCAGTACACCAATCCCACTTGGCTCACCAAATTTCGTTCTTCTAGGTTAAACCGTTCCTTTACAGTAACCGTTTTCATGTTTCAGTTTCACTCTGTTTTCTCCTATATGGCTACATGTATTTGTAACTCTTAATCCAACAAGGTTTGTGCTAGCACTTTGAAACTTGGCATAATAATGTAGTTCCAATTTCTATCGCTATGGTTTGTGTTTTATTGAAGTAGCCCCAAGCAGAGACTGACGAGAATCACTTTCATTGAAAGGGGTTGCCAAGCTTCCAAAAAACTACGAGTTTCCTGAAATCTCAGCAAACATTTTTTCACCCAATCTTGATGATACTTGCAGGTTATGATCAGTACACCAATTCCACTGGGCTCATCAAATTTGGTTCTTCTAGGTTAAACCGTTCCTTTGCAGTAACCGTTTTCAAGTTTAGGTTTCACTCTGTTTTCTCCTATATGGATTACTTGTAGTTATAACTCTAAATCAAACACGGTTTGTGCTAGCTCTTTGAAACTTGGCACAATAATGTAGTTCCAAGTTCTATCGCTATGGTTTGTGTCCTATTGAAGTATCCCCAAGCAGAGACTGACGAGAATCACTTTCATTGAAAGGGTTTGCCAAGCTTCCAAAAAACTACGAGTTTCCAGAAATCTCAGCAAACATTTTTCACCCGATCTTGATGATACTTGCAGGTGATGATCAGTACACCAATCCCAGTTGGCTCACCAAATTTCGTTCTTCTAGGTTAAACCGTTCCTTTGCAGTAACCGTTTTCATGTTCAGGTTTCACTCTGGTTTCTCCTATATGGATACATGTAGTTGGAACTCTAAATCAAACACGGTTTGTGCTAGCTCTTTGAAACTTGGCACAATAATGTAGTTTACAGTTCTATCGCTATGGTTTGTGTCCTATTGAAGTAGCCCCAAGCAGAGACTGACGAGAATCAATTTCATTTAAAGGGGTTGCCAAGCTTCCAAATACCTACGAGTTTCCTGAAATCTGAGCAAACATTTTTTCACCCAATCTTGATGATACTAGCAGGAAATGATAAGTACACCAATCCCACGTGGCTCACCAAATTTCGTTCTTGTAGATTAAACCCCTCCTTTGCAGTAACCGTTTTCATGTTTCGGTTTCACTCTGTTTTCTCCTATATGGATACATATAGTTGGAACTCTAAATCAAACAGGGTTTGTGCTAGCTCTTTGAAACTTGGCACAATAATGCAGTTGCAAGTTCTATCGCTATGGTTTGTGTCCTATTGAAGTAGCCCCAAGCAGAGACTGACGAGAATCACTTTCATTGAAAGGGGTTGCCAAGCTTCCAAAAAACTACGAGTTTCCAGAAATCTCAGCAAACATTTTTTGGCCCAATCTTGATGATACTTGCAGGTAATGATCAGTATACCAATCCCACATGGCTCACCAAATTTCATTTTTCTAGGTTAAACCGTTCTTTGCAGTAACCGTTTTCATGTTTAGGTTTCAGTCTGTTTTCTCCTATATGGATTACATGTATTTATAACTCTAAATCAAACACGGTTTGTGCTAGCTCTTTGAAACTTGGCACAATAATGTAGTTCCAAGTTCTATCGCTATGGTTTGTGTCCTATGGAAGTAGCCCCAAGCAGGGACTGACGAGAATCACTTTCATTCAAAGGGGTTGCCAAGCTTCCAAAAACCTACGAGTTTCCTGAAATCTCAGATAATATTTTTTCACCCAATCTTGATGATACTGGCAGGTAATGATAAGTACGCCAATCCCACTTGGCTCACCAAATTTCGTTCTTCTAGGTTAAACCGCTCCTTTGCAGTAACCGTTTTCATGTTTCGGTTTCACTCTGTTTTCTCATATATGGATTCATGTAGTTGGAACTCTACATCAAACATGGTTTGTGCTAGCTCTTGAAACTTGGCACAATAATGTAGTTCCAAGATCTATCGCCATGGTTTCTGTCCTATTGAAGTAGCCCCAAGCAGAGACTGACGAGAATCACTTTCATTGAAAGGGGTTGCCAAGCTTCCAAAAAACTACGAGTTTCCAGAAATCTCAGCAAACATTTTTTGGCCCAATCTTGATGATACTTGCAGGTAATGATCAGTACACCAATCCCACTTGGCTCACCAAATTTCGTTTTTCTAGGTTAAACCGTTCTTTGCAGTAACCGTTTTCATGTTTAGGTTTCAGTCTGTTTTCTCCTATATGGATTACATGTAGTTATCACTCTAAATCACACATGGTTTGTGCTAGCTCTTTGAAACTTGGCACAATAATGTAGTTCCAAGTTCTATCGCTATGGTTTGTGTCCTATTGAAGTAGCTCCAAGCAGAGACTGATGAGAATCACTTTCATTGAAAGGGGTTGCCAAGCTTCCAAAAAACTACGAGTTTCCTGAAATCTCAGCAAACATTTTTTCACCCAATCATGATGATATTTGTAGGGAATGATCAGTACAACAGTCCCACTTGGCTCACCAAATTTCGTTCTTCTAGGTGAAACCGTTCCTTTGCAGTAACCGTTTTCATGTTTAGGTTTCACTCTGTTTTCTCCTATATGGATACATGTAGTTGGAACTCTAAATAAAACACGGTTTGTGCTAGCTCTTTGAAACTTTGCACAATAATGTAGTTCCAAGTTCTGTCGCTATGGATTGTGTCCTATTGAAGTAGCCCCAAGCAGAGACTGATGAGAATCACTTTCATTGAAAGGGGTTGCCAAGCTTCCAAAAAATTAAGAGTTTCCTGAAAACTCAGCAAACATTTTTTCACCCAATCTTGGTTATACTTGCAGGTAATGATCAGTACCCCAATCCCACTTGGCTCACCAAATTTCGTTCTTCTAGGTTAAACCGTTCCTTTGCAGTAACCGTTTTCATATTTAGGTTTCACTCTGTTTTCTCCTATATGGATACATGTAGTTGGAACTCTAAATCAAACACGGTTTGTGCTAGCTCTTTGAAACTTGGCACAATAATGTAGTTCCAAGTTCTATCGCTATGGTTTGTGTCCTATTGAAGTAGCTCCAAGCAGAGACTGATGAGAATCACTTTCATTGAAAGGGGTTGCCAAGCTTCCAAAAAACTACGAGTTTCCTGAAATCTCAGCAAACATTTTTTCACCCAATCTTGATGATATTTGTAGGGAATGATCAGTACAACAGTCCCACTTGGCTCACCAAATTTCGTTCTTCTAGGTGAAACCGTTCCTTTGCAGTAACCGTTTTCATGTTTAGGTTTCACTCTGTTTTCTCCTATATGGATACATGTAGTTGGAACTCTAAATAAAACACGGTTTGTGCTAGCTCTTTGAAACTTTGCACAATAATGTAGTTCCAAGTTCTGTCGCTATGGATTGTGTCCTATTGAAGTCGCCCCAAGCAGAGACTGATGAGTATCACTTTCATTGAAAGGGGTTGCCAAGCTTCCAAAAAATTAAGAGTTTCCTGAAAACTCAGCAAACATTTTTTCACCCAATCTTGGTGATACTTGCAGGTAATGATCAGTACCCCAATCCCACTTGGCTCACCAAATTTCGTTCTTCTAGGTTAAACATTTCCTTTGCAGTAACCGTTTTCATGTTTAGGTTTCACTCTGTTTTCTCCTATATGGATACATGTAGTTGGAACTCTAAATCAAACACGGTTTGTGCTAGCTCTTTGAAACTTGGCACAATAATGTAGTTCCAAATTCTATCACTATGGTTTGTGTCCTATTGAAGTAGCTCCAAGCAGAGACTGATGAGAATCACTTTCATTGAAAGGGGTTGCCAAGCTTCCAAAAAACTACGAGTTTCCTGAAATCTCAGCAAACATTTTTTCACCCAATCTTGATGATATTTGTAGGGAATGATCAGTACAACAGTCCCACTTGGCTCACCAAATTTCGTTCTTCTAGGTTAAACCGTTCCTTTGCAGTAACCGTTTTCATGTTCAGGTTTCACTCTGTTTTCTCCTATATGGATACATGTAGTTGGAACTCTAAATAAAACACGGTTTGTGCTAGCTGTTTGAAACTTTGCACAATAATGTAGTTCCAAGTTCTGTCGCTATGGATTGTGTCCTATTGAAGTATCCCCAAGCAGAGACTGATGAGAATCACTTTCATTGAAAGGGGTTGCCAAGCTTCCAAAAAATTAAGAGTTTCCAAAAACTCAGCAAACATTTTTTCACCCAATCTTGGTGATACTTGCAGGTAATGATCAGTACCCCAATCCCACTTGGCTCACCAAATTTCGTTCTTCTAGGTTAAACCGTTCCTTTGCAGTAACCGTTTTCATGTTTAGGTTTCACACTGTTTTCTCCTATATGGATACATGTAGTTGGAACTCTAAATCAAACACGGTTTGTGCTAGCTCTTTGAAACTTGGCACAATAATGTAGTTCCAAGTTCTATCGCTATGGTTTGTGTCCTATTAAGTAGCTCCAAGCAGAGACTGATGAGAATCACTTTCATTGAAAGGGGTTGCCAAGCTTCCAAAAAACTACGAGTTTCATGAAATCTCAGCAAACATTTTTTCACCCAATCTTGGTGACACTTGCAGATAATGATCAGTACACCAATCCCACTTGGCTCACCAAATTTCGTTCTTCTAGGTTAAACCGTTCCTTTGCAGTAACCGTTTTCATTTTTAGGTTTCACTCTGTTTTCTAGTAAGTGGATACATGTATTTGGATCTCTAAATCAAACACGGTTTGTGGTAGCCCTTTGAAACTTGGCACAATAATGTAGTTCCAAGTTCTATCGCTATGGTTTGTGTCCTATTGAAGAAAAACCAAGCAAAGACTGACGAGAATCACTTTCATTGAAAGGGGTTGCCAAGCTCCCAAAAAACTACGAGTTTCCTGAAATCTCAGCAAACATTTTTTCACCCAATCTTGATGATATTTGTAGGGAATGATCAGTACAACAGTCCCACTTGGCTCACCAAATTTCGTTCTTCTAGGTTAAACTGTTCCTTTGCAGTAACCTTTTTCATGTTTAGGTTTCACTCTGTTTTCTCCTATATGGATACATGTATTTGGAACTCTAAATCAAACACGGTTTGTGCTAGCTCTTTGAAACTTTGCACAATAATGTAGTTCCAAGTTCTGTCGCTATGGTTTGTGTCCTATTGAAGTAGCCCCAAGCAGAGACTGATGAGTATCACTTTCATTGAAAGGGGTTGCCAAGCTTCCAAAAAACTACGAGTTTCCTGAAATCTCAGCAAACATTTTTTCACCCAATCTTGGTGATACTTGCAGGTAATGATCAGTACCCCAATCCCACTTGGCTCACCAAATTTCGTTCTTCTAGGTTAAACCGTTCCTTTGCAGTAACCGTTTTCATGTTTCGGTTTCACTCTGTTTTCTCCTATATGGATACATGTATTTGGATCTCTAAATCAAACACGGTTTGTGGTAGCTCTTTGAAACTTGGCACATTAATGTAGTTCCAAGTTCTATCGCTATGGTTTGTGTCCTATTGAAGTAGCCCCAAGCAGAGACTGATGAGAATCACTTTCATTGAAAGGGGTTGCCAAGCTTCCAAAAAACTACGAGTTTCATGAAACCTCAGCAAACATTTTTTCACCCAATCTTGGTGATACTTGCAGATAATGATCAGTACACCAATCCCACTTGGCTCACCAAATTTCGTTCTTCTACGTTAAATCGTTCATTTCCAGTAACCGTTTTCATTTTTAGGTTTCACTCTGTTTTCTCCTATATGGATACATGTATTTGGATCTCTAAATCAATCACTGTTTGTGGTAGCTCTTTGAAAATTGGCACAATAATGTAGTTCCAAGTTCTATCGCTATGGATTGTGTCCTATTGTAGAAGAACCAAGCAGAGACTGACGAGAATCACTTTCATTGAAAGGGGTTGCCAAGCTTCCAAAAAACTACGAGTTTCCTGAAATCTCAGCAAACATTTTTTCACCCAATCTTGATGATACTTTCAGGTAATGATCAGTACACCAATCCCACTTGGCTCACCAAATTTCGTTCTTCTAGGTTAAACCATTCCTTTGCAGTAACCGTTTTCATGTTTAGGTTTCACTCTGTTTTCTCCTATATGGATACATGTAGTTGGAACTCTAAATCAAACACGGTTTGTGCTAGCTCTTTGAAACTTGGCACAATAATGTACTTCCAAGTTCTATCGCTATGATTTGTGTCCTATTGAAGTAGCCCCAAGCAGAGACTGATGAGAATCACTTTCATTGAAAGGGGTTGCCAAGCTTCCAAAAAACTACGAGTTTCCTGAAATCTGAGCAAACATTTTTTCACCCAATCTTGATGATACTGGCAGTTAATGATCAGTACACCAATCCCACATTTCTCACCAAATTTCGTTCCTCTAGGTTAAACCGTTCCTTTGCAGTAATCGTTTTCATTTTTAGGTTTCACTCTGTTTTCTGCTATATGGATACATGTAGTTGGAACACTAAATCGAACACGGTTTGTGCTAGCTCTTTGAAACTTGACACAAAAATGTAGTTCCAAGTTCTGTCGCTATGGTTTGTGTCCTATTGAAGTAGAACCAAGCAGAGACTTGCGACAATCACTTTCATTGAAAGGGTTTGCCAAGCTTCCAAAAAACTACGAGTTTCCTGAAATCTCAGCAAACATGTTTTCACCCGATCTTGATGATAATTGCAGGGAATGATCAGTACAACAGTCCCAATTGGCTCACCAAATTCCGTTCTTCTAGATTAAACCGTTACTTTACAGTAACCGTTTTCATGTTTAGGTTTCACTCTGGTTTCTGCTATATGAATACATGTAGTTGGAACTCTAAATCAAACACGGTTTGTGCTAGCTCTTTAAAACTTGGCACAATAATGTAGTTCCAAGTTCTATCGCTATGGTTTATGTCCTATTGAAGTAGCCCCAAGCAGAGACTGACGAGAATCACTTTCATTGAAAGGGGTTGCCAAGCTTATAAAAAAATACGAGTTTCCTGAAGTCTCAGCAAACATTTTTTCTCCCAATCTTGATGATACTTGCAGGTAATGATCAGTACACCAATCCCACTTGGCTCACCAAATTTCGTTCTTCTAGGTTAAACCGCTCCTTTGCAGTAACCGTTTTCATGTTTCGGTTTCACTCTTTTTTCTCCTATATGGCTACATGTAGTTGTAACTTTTAATCAAACACGGTTTGTGCTAGCTCTTTGAAACTTGGCATAATAATGTACTTCCAATTTCTATCGCTATGGTTTGTGTTTTATTGAAGAAGCCCCAACTAGAGACTGATGAGAATCACTTTCATTGAAAGAGGTTGCCAAGCTTCCAAAACACTAAGAGTTTCCTGAAATCTCAGCAAACATTTTTTCACCCAATCTTGATGATACTTTCAGATAATGATCAGTACACCAATCCCACTTGGCTCACCAAATTTCGTTCTTCTAGGTTAAACCGTTCCTTTACAGTAACCGTTTTCATGTTTCAGTTTCACTCTGTTTTCTCCTATATGGCTACATGTATTTGTAACTCTTAATCCAACAAGGTTTGTGCTAGCACTTTGAAACTTGGCATAATAATGTAGTTCCAATTTCTATCGCTATGGTTTGTGTTTTATTGAAGTAGCCCCAAGCAGAGACTGACGAGAATCACTTTCATTGAAAGGGGTTGCCAAGCTTCCAAAAAACTACGAGTTTCCTGAAATCTCAGCAAACATTTTTTCACCCAATCTTGATGATACTTGCAGGTTATGATCAGTACACCAAGTCCACTGGGCTCATCAAATTTGGTTCTTCTAGGTTAAACCGTTCCTTTGCAGTAACCGTTTTCAAGTTTAGGTTTCACTCTGTTTTCTCCTATATGGATTACTTGTAGTTATAACTCTAAATCAAACACGGTTTGTGCTAGCTCTTTGAAACTTGGCACAATAATGTAGTTCCAAGTTCTATCGCTATGGTTTGTGTCCTATTGAAGTATCCCCAAGCAGAGACTGACGAGAATCACTTTCATTGAAAGGGTTTGCCAAGCTTCCAAAATACTACGAGTTTCCAGAAATCTCAGCAAACATTTTTCACCCGATCTTGATGATACTTGCAGGTGATGATCAGTACACCAATCCCAGTTGGCTCACCAAATTTCGTTCTTCTAGGTTAAACCGTTCCTTTGCAGTAACCGTTTTCATGTTCAGGTTTCACTCTGGTTTCTCCTATATGGATACATGTAGTTGGAACTCTAAATCAAACACGGTTTGTGCTAGCTCTTTGAAACTTGGCACAATAATGTAGTTTACAGTTCTATCGCTATGGTTTGTGTCCTATTGAAGTAGCCCCAAGCAGAGACTGACGAGAATCAATTTCATTTAAAGGGGTTGCCAAGCTTCCAAATACCTACGAGTTTCCTGAAATCTGAGCAAACATTTTTTCACCCAATCTTGATGATACTAGCAGGAAATGATAAGTACACCAATCCCACGTGGCTCACCAAATTTCGTTCTTGTAGATTAAACCCCTCCTTTGCAGTAACCGTTTTCATGTTTCGGTTTCACTCTGTTTTCTCCTATATGGATACATATAGTTGGAACTCTAAATCAAACAGGGTTTGTGCTAGCTCTTTGAAACTTGGCACAATAATGCAGTTGCAAGTTCTATCGCTATGGTTTGTGTCCTATTGAAGTAGCCCCAAGCAGAGACTGACGAGAATCACTTTCATTGAAAGGGGTTGCCAAGCTTCCAAAAAACTACGAGTTTCCAGAAATCTCAGCAAACATTTTTTGGCCCAATCTTGATGATACTTGCAGGTAATGATCAGTATACCAATCCCACATGGCTCACCAAATTTCATTTTTCTAGGTTAAACCGTTCTTTGCAGTAACCGTTTTCATGTTTAGGTTTCAGTCTGTTTTCTCCTATATGGATTACATGTATTTATAACTCTAAATCAAACATGGTTTGTGCTAGCTCTTTGAAACTTGGCACAATAATGTAGTTCCAAGTTCTATCGCTATGGTTTGTGTCCTATGGAAGTAGCCCCAAGCAGAGACTGACGAGAATCACTTTCATTCAAAGGGGTTGCCAAGCTTCCAAAAACCTACGAGTTTCCTGAAATCTCAGATAACATTTTTTCACCCAATCTTGATGATACTGGCAGGTAATGATAAGTACGCCAATCCCACTTGGCTCACCAAATTTCGTTCTTCTAGGTTAAACCGCTCCTTTGCAGTAACCGTTTTCATGTTTCGGTTTCACTCTGTTTTCTCATATATGGATTCATGTAGTTGGAACTCTACATCAAACATGGTTTGTGCTAGCTCTTGAAACTTGGCACAATAATGTAGTTCCAAGATCTATCGCCATGGTTTCTGTCCTATTGAAGTAGCCCCAAGCAGAGACTGACGAGAATCACTTTCATTGAAAGGGGTTGCCAAGCTTCCAAAAAACTACGAGTTTCCAGAAATCTCAGCAAACATTTTTTGGCCCAATCTTGATGATACTTGCAGGTAATGATCAGTACACCAATCCCACTTGGCTCACCAAATTTCGTTTTTCTAGGTTAAACCGTTCTTTGCAGTAACCGTTTTCATGTTTAGGTTTCAGTCTGTTTTCTCCTATATGGATTACATGTAGTTATCACTCTAAATCAAACATGGTTTGTGCTAGCTCTTTGAAACTTGGCACAATAATGTAGTTCCAAGTTCTATCGCTATGGTTTGTGTCCTATGGAAGTAGCCCCAAGCAGAGACTGACGAGAATCACTTTCATTGAAAGGGGTTGCCAAGCTTATAAAAACCTACGCGTTTCCTGAAATCTCAGATAACATTTTTTCACCCAATCTTGATGATACTGGCAGGTAATTATAAGTACGCCAATCCCACTTGTCTCACCAAATTTCGTTCTTCTAGGTTAATCCGCTCCTTTGCAGTAACCGTTTTCATGTTTCGGTTTCACTCTGTTTTCTCGTATATGGATTCATGTAGTTGGAACTCTACATCAAACATGGTTTGTGCTAGCTCTTGAAACTTGGCACAATAATGTAGTTCCAAGATCTAACGCCATGGTTTCTGTCCTATTGAAGTAGCCCCAAGCAGAGACTGACGAGAATCACTTTCATTGAAAGGGTTTGCCAAGCTTCCAAAAACCTACGCGTTTCCTGAAATCTCAGATAACATTTTTTCACCCAATCTTGATGATACTGGCAGGTAATGATCAGTACACCAATCCCACTTGGCTCACAAATTTCGTTCTTCTAGGTTAAACCGTTCCTTTGCAGTAACCGTTTTCATGTTCAGGTTTCACTCTGGTTTCTCCTATATGGATACATGTAGTTGGAACTCTAAATCAAACACGGTTTGTGCTAGCTCTTTGAAACTTGGCAAAATAATGTAGTTCCAAGTTCTCTCGCGATGATTTGTGTCCTATGGAAGTAGCACCAAGCAGAGATTGACGAGAATCACTTTCATTGAAAGGGGTTGCCAAGCTTCCAAAAAATTACGAGTTTCCTGAAATCTCAGCAAACATTTTTTCACCCAATCTTGATGATACTTGCAGGTAATGATCAGTACAACAATCCCACTTGGCTCACCAAATTTCGTTCTTCTAGGTTAAACCGTTCCTTTGCAGTAACCGTTTTCATTTTTAGGTTTCACTCTGTTTTCTCCTATATGGATACATGTAGTTGGAACTCTAAATCAAACACGGTTTGTGCTAGCTCTTTGAAACTTGGCACAATAATGTAGTTCCAAGTTATATCGCTATGGTTTGTGTCCTATTGAAGTAGCCCCAAGCAGAGACTGACAAGAATCACTTTCATTGAAAGGGGTTGCCAAGCTTCCAAAAAACTACGAGTTTCCTGAAATCTCAGCAAACATTTTTTGAACAATCTTGATGATACTTGCACGTAATGATCAGTACAACAATTCCACTTGTCTCACCAAATTTCGTTCTTCTAAGGTAAACCGTTCCTTTGCAGTAACCGTATTCATGTTTAGGTTTCACTCTGTTTTCTCCTATATGGATACATGTAGTTGGAACTCTAAATCAAACACGGTTTGTGCTAGCTCTTTGAAAGTTGGCACAATAATGTAGTTCCAAGTTCTATCGCTATGGTTTGTGTCCTATTGAAGTAGCCCCAAGCAGAGACTGACGAGAATCACTTGCATTGAAAGGGGTTGCCAAGCTTCCAAAATACTACGAGTTTCCTGAAATCTCAGCAAACATTTTTCACCCAATCTTGATGATACTTGCAGGTAATGATCAGTACACCAATCCCACTTGGCTCACCAAATTTCGTTCTTCTAGGTTAAACCGTTCCTTTGCAGTAACCGTTTTCATTTTTAGGTTTCACTGTGTTTTCTCCTATATGGATACATGTAGTTGGAACTCTAAATCAAACACGGTTTGTGCTAGCTCTTTGAAACTTGGCACAATAATGTAGTTCCAAGTTCTATCGCTATGGTTTGTGTCCTATTGAAGTAGCCCCAAGCAGAGTCTGACGAGAATCACTTATATTGAAAGGGGTTGCCAAGCTTCCAAAGAACTACGAGTTTCCTGAAATCTCAGATAACATTTTTTGACCCAATCTTGATGATACTGGCAGGTAATGATCAGTACACCAATCGCACTTGGCTCACCAAATTTCGTTCTTCTAGGTTAAACCGTTCCTTTGCAGTAACCGTTTTCATGTTTAGGTTTCACTGTGTTTTTTCCTCTATAGATACATGTAGTTGGAACTCTAAATCAAACAGGGTTTGTGCTAGCTCTTTAAAACTTGGCACAATAATGTAGTTCCAAGTTCTATCGCTATGGTTTGTGTCCTATTGAAGTATCCCCAAGCAGATACTGACGAGAATCACTTTCATTGAAAGGGGTTGCCAAGCTTCCAAAAAACTACGAGTTTCCTGAAATCTCAGCAAACATTTTTTGAACAATCTTGATGATACTTGCAGGTAATGATCAGTACACCAATCCCACTTGGCTCACCAAATTTCGTTCTTCTAAGTTAAACCGTTCCTTTGCAGTAACCGTTTTCATGTTTAGGTTTCACTCTGTTTTCTCCTATATGGATACATGTATTTGGAACTCTAAATCAAACACGGTTTGTGCTAGCTCTTTGAAACTTTGCACAATAATGTAGTTCCAAGTTCTCTCACTATGGTTTGTGTCCTATTGAAGTAGCCCCAAGCAGAGACTGACGAGAAACTGATCATTGAAAGGGGTTGCCAACCTGCCAAAAAACTATGAGTTTCCAGAAATCTCAGCAAACTTATTTGCACCCAATCTTGATCATACATGCAGGTAATGATCAGTACACCAACCCCACTTGGCTCACCAAATTTCGTTCTTCTAGGTTAAACCTTTCTTCGGTAGTAACCGTTTTCATTTTTAGGTTTCACTCTGTTTGCTCCTATATGGAATCATGTAGTTGGAAGTCTAAATCAAACATGGTTTGTGCTAGCTCTTTGAAACTTGGCACAATAAAGTATTTCCAAGTTCTATCACTATGGTTTGTTTCCTATTGAAGTAGCCCCAAGCAGAGACTGACGGGATCCATTTCATTGAAAGGGGTTGCCAAGCTTCCAAAAAACTACGAGTTTCCTGAAATCTCAACAATCATTTTTGCACCCAATCTTGATGATACTTGCAGGTGAAGATCAGTACACCAATCCCACTTGGCTCAACAAATTTCGTTCTTCTCGTTTTAACCGTTGGTTGGCAGTAACAGTTTTGATTTTTAGGTTTCACTCTCTTTTCTCCTATATGGGTACTTGTAGATTGAACTCTAAATCAAACACGGTTTGTGCTAGCTCTTTGAAACTTGGAACAATAAAGAAGTTCCAAGTTCTATCGCTATGGTTTGTGTCCTATTGAAGTAGCCCCAAGCAGAGACTGACGATAATCACTTACACTGAAAGAGGTTGCAAAGCCTCCAAAAAATTACGAGATTCCTGAAATCTCAGCAAACATTTTTGAACCCAATGTTGATGATACTTGCACGTAATGATCAGTACACCAATCCCACTTGGCTAACCAAATTTCGTACTTCTAGGTTAAACCGTTCATTGGCAGTAACCGTTTTCATTTGTAGGTTTCACTCTGTTTTCTCCTATATGGATACATGTAGTTGGAACTCTAAATAAAACACGGTTTCTGGAACCTCTTTGAAACTTTGCACAATAAAGTAGTTCCAAGTTCTATCGCTATGGTTTGTTTCCTATTGAAGTAGCCCCAAGGAAGACTGACGGAAATCACTTTCATTGAAAGGGGTTGCCAAGCTTCCAAAAAACTACGAGTTTCCTGACATCTCAACAAACATTTTTTGCACCCAATCTTGATGATACTTGCAGGTAATGATCAGTACCCCAATCCCACTTGGCTTACCAAATTTCGTTCTTCTAGGTTAAACTGTTGGTTGGCAGTAACCGTTTTCATTTCTAGGTTTCACTCTGTTTTCTCCTATATGGATACATGTAGTTGGAACTGTAAATCAAACACGGTTTTTGCTACCTCTTTGACTTGGCACCATAAAGAAGTTCCAAGTTCTATTGCTATGGTTTCTTTCGTATTGAAGTAGCCCCAAGCAGAGACTTATGAGAATCACATTCATTGAAAGGGGTTGCCAAGCTTCCAAAAAACTACGAGTTTCCTGAAATCTCAGCAAACATTTTTTCACCCAATCTTGATGATACTTGCAGGGAATGATCAGTACAACAGTCTCACTTGGCTCACAAAATTTCGTTCTTCTTGGTTAAACCGTTCCTTTGCAGTAACCGTTTTCATGTTTAGTTTTCACTCTGTTTTCTCCTATGTGGATACATGTATTTGGAACTCTAAATCAAACAGGGTTTGTGGTAGCGCTTTGAATCTTGGCACAATAATGTAGTTCCAAGATCTATCCCAATGGTTTGTGTCCTATTGAAGTAGCCCCAAGCAGAGACTGACGAGAAACAGTTTCATTGAAAGGGGTTGCCATGTTTCCAAAAAACTACGAGATTCCTGAAATTTCAGCAAACATTTTTGGACCCAATCATGATGATACTTGCAGGTAATGATCAGTACAACAATCCCACTTGGATCACCAAATTTCGTTCTTCTAGGTTAAACCGTTCCTTTGCAGTAACCGTTTTCATGTTTAGGTTTCACTCTGTTTTCTCCTATATGGATACATGTATTTGGAACTCTAAATCAAACACGGTTTGTGCTAGCTCTTTGAAACATGGCACAATAATGTAGTTCCAAGATCTATCCCAATGGTTTGTGTCCTATTGAAGTAGCCCCAAGCAGAGACTTGCGAGAGTCACTTTCATTGAAAAAAGTTTGCTGAGATTTCAGAAAAAACGAGTTTCCTGAAATCTCAGCAAACATTTTTTCACCCAATCTTGATGATACTGGCAGGTAATGATCACTACAACAGTCCCACTTGGCTCACCAAATTTCCTTCTTCTAGGTTAAACCGTTCCTTTGCAGTAACCGTTTTCATGTTTAGGTTTCACTCTGTTTTCTCCTATATGGATACATTTAGTTGGAACTCTAAATCAAATACGGTTTGTGCTAGCTCTTTGACACGTGGCACAATAATGTAGTTCCAAGTTCTATCGCTATGGTTTGTGTCCTATTGAAGTAGCCCTAAGCAGAGACTTGACGAGAATCACTTTCATTGAAAGGGGTTGCCAAGCTTCCAAAAAACTACGAGTTTCCTGAAATCTCAGCAAACATTTTTTCACCCAATCTTGATGATACTTGCAGGGAAAGATATATACAACAGTCCCACTTGGCTCACCAAATTTCGATCTTCTAGATTAAACCATTCCTTTGCAGTAACCGTTTTCATGTTTAGGTTTCACTCTGTTTTCTCCTATATGGATACATGTAGTTGGAACTCTAAATCAAACACGGTTTTTGCTAGCTCTTTGAAACACAATAATGTAGTTCCAAGTTCTATCGCTATGGTTTGTGTCCTATTGAAGTAGCCCCAAGGAAAGACTGACGAGAATCACTTTCATTGAAAGGGGTTGCCAAGCCTCCAAAAAACGAAGAGTTTCCGGAAATCTCAGCAAACATTTTTTCACACAATCTTGATGATACTGGCATGTAATGATCAGTACACCAATCCCACTTGGCTCACCAAATTTCGTTCTTCTAGGTTAAAAACCGTTCCTTTACATTAACCCTTTTCATGTTTAGGTTTCACTCTGTTTTCTCCTATATGGGTACATGTAGTTGGAACTCTAAATCAAACACTGTTTGAGCGAGCCCTTTGAAACTTGGTACAATAATGTAGTTCCAAATTCTATCGCTATGGTTTGTGTCCTATTGAAGTAGAACCAAGCAGAGACTGACGAGAATCACTTTCATTGAAAGGGGTTGCCAAGCTTCCAAAAAACTAAGAGTTTCCTGAAATCTCAGCAAACATTTTTTCACCCAATTTTGATGATACTTGCAGGGAATGGTGAGCCCAACAGTCCCACTTGGCTCACCAAATTTCGTTCTTCTAGGTTAAACCGTTCCTTTGCAGTAACCGTTTTCATGTTTAGGTTGCACTCTGTTTTCTCCTATATAGATACATGTAGTTGGAACTCTAAATCAAACACGGTTTGTGCTAGCTCTTTGAAACTTGGCACAATAATGTAGTTCCAAGTTCTATCGTTATGGTTTGTGTTCTATTGAAGTAGCCCCAAGCAGAGACTGATGAGAATCACTTTCATTGAAAGGGGTTGCCAAGCTTCCAAAAAACTAAGAGTTTCCTGAAATCTGAGCAAACATTTTTTCACCCAATCTTGATGATACTTGCAGGTAATGATCAGTACACCAATCCCACTTGGCTCACCAAATTTCGTTCTTCTAAGGTAAACCGTTCCTTTGCAGTAACCGTATTCATGTTTAGGTTTCACTCTGTTTTCTCCTATATGGATACATGTAGTTGGAACTCTACATCAAACACGGTTTGTGCTAGCTCTTTGAAACTTGGCAAAACAATGTAGTTCCAAGTTCTCTCACTATGGTTTGTGTACTATGGAAGTAGCCCCAAGCAGAGACTGACGAGAATCACTTTCATTTAAAGGGGTTGCCAAGCTTCCAAAAAACTACGAGTTTCCAGAAATCTCAGCAAACATTTTTCACCCAATCTTGATGATACTTGCAGGTAATGATCAGTACACCAATCCCACTTGGCTCACCAAATTTCGTTCTTCTAGGTTAATCCGTTCCTTTGCAGTAAACCTTTACATGTTTAGGTTTCACTCTGTTTTGTCCTATATGGATACATGTAGTTGGAACTCTAAATCAAACACGGTTTGTGCTAGCTCTTTGAAACTTGGCACAATAATGTACTTCCAAGTTCTATCGCTATGGTTTGTGTCCTATGGAAGTAGCCCCAAGCAGAGACTGACGAGAATCACTTGCATTGAAAGGGGTTGCCAAGCTTCCAAAATACTACGAGTTTCCTGAAATCTCAGCAAAGATTTTTCACCCAATCTTGATGATACTTGCAGGTAATGATCAGTACACCAATCCCACTTGGCTCACCAAATTTCGTTCTTCTAGGTTAAACCGTTCCTTTGCAGTAACCGTTTTCATTTTTAGGTTTCACTGTGTTTTCTCCTATATGGATACATGTAGTTGGAACTCTAAATCAAACACGGTTTGTGCTAGCTCTTTGAAACTTGGCACATTAATGTAGTTCCAAGTTCTATCGCTATGGTTTGTGTCCTATTGAAGTAGCCCCAAGCAGAGACTGATGAGAATCACTTTCATTGAAAGGGGTTGCCAAAATTCCAAAATAGAAGAGGTTCCTGAAATCTCAGCAAACATTTTTTCACCCAATCTTGATGATACTTGCAGTTAATAATCAGTACACCAATCCCACTTGGATCACCAAATTTCGTTCTTCTAGGTTAAACCGTTCCTTTGCAGTAACCGTTTTCATGTTTCGGTTTCAGTCTGTTTTCTCCTATATGGATACATGTAGTTGGAACTCTAAATCAAACACGGTTTGTGCTAGCTCTTTGAAACTTGGCACAATAATGTAGTTCCAAGTTCTATCGCTTTGGTTTGTGTCCTATTGAAGTAGCCCCGAGCAGAGACTGACAAGAATCACTTTCATAGAAAGGGGTTGCCAAGATTCCAAAAAACTACGAGTTTCCTGAAATCTAGGCAAACATTTTTTAAACCAATCTTGATGATACTGGCAGGTAATGATCAGTACAAAAGTCCCACTTGGCTCACCAAATTTCGTTCTTCTAGGTTAAACCGTTCCTTTGCAGTAAACGTTTTCATGTTTAGGTTTCACTCTGTTTTCCCCTATATGGATACATGTAGTTGGAACTCTAAATCAAACAGGGTTTGTGCTAGCTCTTTGAAACTTGGCACAATAATGTAGTTCCAAGTTCTATCGCTATGGTTTGTGTCCTATTGAAATAGACCCAAGCAGAGACTGACGAGAATCACTTTCATTGAAAGGGGTCGCCAAGCTTCCAAAAAATTCCGAGTTTCCTGAAATCTCAGCAAACATTTTTTCTCCAAATCTTGATGATACTGGCAGGTAATGATCACTACAACAGTCCCACTTGGCTCACCAAATTTCGTTCTTCTAGGTTAAACCGTTCCTTTGCAGTAACCGTTTTCATGTTTCGGTTTCACTCTGTTTTCTCCTATACGGATACATGTAGTTGGAACTCTAAATCAAACACGGTTTGTGCTAGCTCTTTGAAACTTGGCACATTAATGCAGTTCCAAGTTCTATCGCTATGGTTTGTGTCCTATTGAAGTAGCCCCAAGCAGAGACTGATGAGGATCACTTAAATTGAAAGGGGTTGCCAAGCTTCCAAAAAACTAAGAGTTTCCTGAAATCTGAGCAAACATTTTTTCACCCAATCTTGATGATAATGGCAGGTAATGATCAGTACAGCAATCCCACTTGGCTCACCAAATTTCGTTGTTGTAGGTTAAACCGTTCCTTTGCAGTAACCGTTTTCATGTTTAGGTTTCACTCTGTTTTCCCCTATATGGATACATGTAGTTGGAACTCTAAATCAAACACGGTTTGTGCTAGCTCTTTGAAACTAGGCACAATAATGTAGTTCCAAGTTCTGTCGCTATGGTTTGTGTACTATTGAAGTAGCCCCAAGCAGAGACTGACGAGAATCACTTTCACTGAAAGGGGTTGCCAAGCCTCCAAATAGCTACGAATTTCCTGAAATCTGAGCAAACATTTTTTCACCCAATCTTGATGATACTGGCAGTTAATGATCAGTACACCAATCCCACTTGGCTCACCAAATTTCGTTCTTCCAGGTTAAACCGTTCCTTTGCAGTAACCATTTTCGTTTTTAGGTTTCACTCTGTTTTCTCCTATATGGATACATGTAGGTGGAACTCTAAATCAAACGCGGTTTGTGCTAGCTCTTTGGAACTTGGCACAATAATGTAGTTCCAAGTTCTATCGCAATGGTTTTTGTCCTATTGAAGTAGAACCAAGCAGAGACTGACGAGAATCACATTCATTGAAAGGGCTGCCAAGCTTCCAAAAAACTACGAGTTTCCTGAAATCTCAGCACACATTTTTTGAACAATCTTGATGATACTTGCACGTAATGATCAGTACACCAATCCCACTTGGCTCACCAAATTTCGTTCTTCTAAGGTAAACCGTTCCTTTGCAGTAACCGTATTCATGTTTAGGTTTCACTCTGTTTTCTCCTATATGGATACATGTAGTTGGAACTCTAAATCAAACACGGTTTGTGCTAGCTCTTTGAAACTTGGCACAATAATGTAGTTCCAAGTTCTATCGCTATGGTTTGTGTCCTATTGAAGTAGCCCCAAGCAGAGACTGACGAGAATCACTTTCATAGAAAGGGGTTGCCAAGCTTCCAAAAAACTACGAGTTTCCTGAAATCTAAACAAACATTTTTTCACGCAATCTTGATGATACTTGCAGGGAATGATGAGTACAACAGTCCCACTTGGCTCACCAAATTTCGTTCTTCTAGGTTAAACCGTTCCATTGCAGTAACCGTTTTCATGTTTAGGTTTCACTGTGTTTTCTCCTCTATGGATACATGTATTTGAACTCTAAATCAAACACGGTTTGTGCTAGCTCTTTGAAACACAATAATGTAGGTCCAAGTTCTATCACTATGATTTGTGTCCTATTGAAGTAGCCCCAAACAGAGACTCGCGAGAATCACTTTCATTGAAAGGGGTTGCCAAGCTTCCAAAAAACTACGAGTTTCCTGAAATCTCTGCAAACATTTTTTCACCCAATCTTGATGATACTTGCAGGGAATGATGAGTACAACAGTCCCACTTGGCTCACCAAATTTCTTTCTTCTAGGTTAAACCGTTCCTTTGCAGTAACCGTTTTCATGTTTCGGTTTCACTCTGTGTTCTCTTATATGGATACATGTAGTTGGAACTCTAAATCAAACACGGTTTCTGCTATCTCTTTGAAACTTGGCACAATAATGTAGTTCCAAGTTCCATCGCTATGGTTTGTGTCCTATTGAAGTAGCCCCAAGCAGAGACTGATGAGAATCACTTTCATTGAAATGGGTTGTCAAGCTTCCAAAAAACTACGAGTTTCCTGAAATCTCAGCAAACATTTTTTCACCCAATCTTGATACTGGCAGGTAATGATCAGTACACCAATCCCACTAGGCTAACCAAATTTCGTTCTTCTAGGTTAAACCGTTCCTTTGCAGTAACCGTTTTCATGTTTAGGTTTCAATCTGTTTTCTCCTATATGGATACATGTATTTGGAACTCTAAATCAAACAGGGTTTGTGCTAGCTCTTTGAAACTTGGCACAATAATGTAGTTCCAAGTTCTATCGCTATGGTTTTCTGTCCTATTGCAGTTGCCGCAAGCAGAGACTGACGAGAATCACTTTCATTGAAAGGGGTTGCCAAGCTTCCAAAAAACTACGAGATTCCTGAAATCTCAGCAAACCTTTTTTCACCCAATCTTGATGATACTCGCAGGTAATGATCAGTACAAAAGTCCCACTTGGCTCACCAAATTTCATTATTCTAGGTTAAACCGTTCCTTTGCAGTAACCGTTTTCATGTTTAGGTTTCACTCTGTTTTCTCCTATATGGATACATGTAGTTGGAACTCTAAATCACACGGTTTGTGCTAGCTCTTTGAAACTTGGCACAATAATGTAGTTCCATGTTCTAGCTCTATGGTTTGTGTCCTATTGAAGTAGCTCCAAGCAGAGACTGACGAGAATCACTTTCATTGAAAGGGGTTGCCAAGCTTCCAAAAAACTACGAGTTTCCTGAAATCTCAGCAAACGTTTTTTCACCCAATCTTGATACTGGCAGGTAATGGTCAGTACACCAATCCCACTAGGCTCACCAAATTTCGTTCTTCTAGGTTAAAACCGTTACTTTGCAGCAACCGTTTTCATGTTTTGGTTTCACTCTGTTTTCTCCTATATGAATACATGTATTTGGAACTCTAAATCAAACAGGGTTTGTGCTAGCTCTCTGAAACTTGGCACAATAATGTAGTTCCAAGTTCTATCGCTATGGTTTGTGTCCTATTGAAGTAGCCCCAAGCAGAGAATGTCGAGAATCACTTTCATTGAAAGGGGTTGCCAAGATTCCAAAAAACTAAGAGTTTCCTGAAATCTCAGCAAACATTTTTTTTCACACAATCTTGATGAAACTTACAATGTAAAGATCAGTACACCAATCCCACTTGGCTCACCAAATTTCGTTCTTCTAGGTTAAACCGTTCCTTTGCAGTAACGGTTTTCATTTTTAGGTTTCACTCTGTTTTCTCCTATATGGATACATGTAGTTGGAACTCTAAATCAAACACGGTTTGTGCTAGCTCTTTGAAACTTGGCACAATAATGTAGTTCCAAGTTCTATCGCTATGGTTTGTGTCCTATGGAAGTAGCGCCAAGCAGAGACTGACGAGTATCACTTTCATTGAAAGGGGTTGCCAAGCTTCCAAAAAACTACGAGTTTCCTGAAATCTCAGCAAACATTTTTTCACCCAATCTTGATGATACATGCATGTAATGATCAGTACACCAATCCCACTTGGCTCCCCAAATTTTGTTCTTCTAGGTTAAACCGTTTCTTTGCAGTAACCGTTTTCATGTTTAGGTTTCACTCTGTTTTCTCCTATATGGATACATGTATTTGGAACTCTAAATCAAACACGGTTTGGGCTAGCTCTTTGAAACGTGGCACAAGAATATAGTTCCAAATTCTATCGCTATGGTTTGTGTCCTATGGAAGTAGCCCCAAGCAGAGACTGACGAGAATCACTTTCATTGAAAGGGGTTGCCAAGCTTCAAAAAAACTACAAGATTCCTGATGTCTCAGCAAACATTTTTTCACCAAATCTTGATGATACTTGCAGATAATGATCAGTACACCAATTCCCACTTGGCTCACCAAATTTCGTTCTTCTAGGTTAAACCGTTCCTTTGCAGTAACTGTTTTCATGTTTAGCTTTCACTCTGTTATCTCATATATAGATACATGTAGTTGGAACTCTAAATCAAACACGGTTTGTGCTAGCTCTTTGAAACTTGGCACAATAATGTAGTTCCAAGTTCTATCGCTATGGTTTGTGTCCTATTGAAGTAGCCCCAAGCAGACACTGACGAGAATCACTTTCATTGAAAGGGGTTGCCAAGCTTCCAAAAAAGTACGAGTTTCCTGAAATCACAGCAAACATTTTTTCACCCAATCTTGATGATACTTGCAGGTAATGATCAGTACACCAATTCCACTTGGCTCACCAAATTTCGTTATTCTAGGTTAAACCGTTCCTTTGCAGTAACCGTTTTCATGTTTAGATTTCATTCTGTTTTCTCCTATATGGATACATGTAGTTGGAACTCTAAATCAAACACGGTTTGTACTAGCTCTTTGAAACTTGGCACAATAATGTAGTTCCAAGTTCTATTGCAATGGTTTGTGTCCTATGGAAGTAGCCCAAAGCAGAGACTGACGAGAATCACTTTCATTGAAAGGGGTTGCCAAGCTTCCAAAAAACTACGAGTTTCCTGAAATCTCAGCAAATATTTTTTCACTCAATCTTGATGATACTTGCTGGTAATGATTACTACACCAATCCCACTTGTCTCACCAAATTTCGTTCTTCTAGGTTAAACCGTTCCTTTGCAGTAAATGTTTTCATGTTTAGGTTTCACTCCGTTTTCTCCTATATGGATACATGTAGTTGGAACTCTAAATCAAACACGGTTTGTGCTAGCTCTTTGAAACTTGGCACAATAATATAGTTCTAATTTCTATCACTATGGTTTGTGTCCTATTGAAGAAGCCCCAAGCAGAGACTGACGAGAATCACTTTCATTGAAAGGGGTTGCCAAGCTTCCAAAAAACTACAAGATTCCTGAAATCTCAGCAAACATTTTTTCACCCAAACTTGATGATACTTGCAGGTAATAATCAGTACACCAATCCCACGTGGCTCACCAAATTTCGTTCTTCTAGGTTAAACCGTTTCTTTGCAGTAACCGTTTTCATGTTTAGGTTTCACTCTGTTTTCTCCTATATGGATACATGTAGTTGGAACTCTAAATCAAACAAGGTTTGTCCTAGCTCTTTGAAACTTGGCACAATAATGTAGTTCCAAGTTCTATCGCTATGGTTTGTGTCCTATGGAAGTAGCGCCAAGCAGAGACTGACGAGAATCACTTTCATTGAAAGGGGTTGCCAAGCTTCCAAAAAACTACGAGTTTCCTGAAATCTCAGCAAATATTTTTTCACTCAATCTTGATGTAACTTGCTGGTAATGATTACTACACCAATCCCACTTGTCTCACCAAATTTCGTGCTTCTAGGTTAAACCGTTTCTTTGCAGTAACCGTTTTCATGTTTAGGTTTCACTCTGTTTTCTCCTATATGGATACATGTAGTTGGAACTCTAAATCAAACAAGGTTTGTCCTAGCTCTTTGAAACTTGGCACAATAATGAAGTTCCGAGTTCTATCACTATGGTTTGTGTCCAATTGATGTAGCCCCAAGCAGAGACTGACGAGAATCACTTTCATTGAAAGGGGTTGCCAAGCTTCCAAAAAACTACGAGTTTCCTGAAATCTCAGCAAACATTTTTTCACTCAATCTTGATGATACTTGCTGGTAATGATTAGTACACCAATCCCACTTGGCTCACCAAATTTCGTTCTTCTAGGTTAAATCGTTCTTTGCAGTAACCGTTTTCATGTTTAGGTTTCATTCTGTTTTCTCCTATATGGATACATGTAGTTGGAACTCTAAATCAAACACGGTTTGTGCTAGCTCTTTGAAACTTGGCACAATAATGTAGTTCCGAGTTCTATCGCTATGATTTGTGTCCTATGGAAGTAGAACCAAGCAGAGACTGACGAGAATCACTTTAATTTAAAGGGGTTGTCAAGCTTCCAAAAAAGAACGAGTTTCCTGAAATCTCAGCAAACAGTTTTTCACCCAATCTTGATGATACTTGCAGGTAATGATCAGTACACCAATCCCACTTGGCTCACCAAATTTCGTTCTTCTAGGTTAAACCGTTCCTTTCCAGTAACCGTTTTCAGGTTTAGGTTTCACTCTGTTTTCTCCTATATGGATACATATATTTGGAACTCTAAATCAAACACGGTTTGTGCTAGCTCTTTGAAACTTGGCACAATAATGTAGTTCCAAGTTCTATCGCTATGGTTTCTGTCCTATGGAAGTAGCCCCAAGCAGAGACTTACCAGGATCACTTTAATTGAAAGGGGTTTGCCAAGCTTCCAAGAAACTACGAGTTTCCTGAAATCTCAGAAAAAATTTTTTTACCCAATCTTGATGATACTTGCAGGTAATGATCAGTACACCAATCCCACTTGGCTCACCAAATTTCGTTCTTCTAGGTTAAACCGCTCCTTTGCAGTAACCGTTTACATGTTTAGGTTTCACTCTGTTTTCTCCTATATGGATACATGTAGTTGGAACTGTAAATAAAACACGGTTTGTGCTAGCTCTGTGAAAAATGGCACAATAATGTAGTTCCAAGTTCTATCGCTATGGTTTGTGTCCAATTGAAGTAGCCCCAAGCAGAGACTGAGAAGAATCACTTTAATTGAAAGGGTTGCCAAGCTTCCAAAAAACTCCGAGTTTCTTGAAATCTCAGCAAACATTTTTTCACCCAATCTTGATGATACTGGCAGGTAATGATCAGTACACCATTCCCACTTGGCTCACCAAATTTCGTTCTTCTAGGTTAAACCGTTCCTTTGCAGTAACCGTTTACATGTTTAGGTTTCACTCTGTTTTCTCCTATATGGATACATGTAGTTGGAACTCTAAATCAAACACGGTTTGTGCTAGCTCTTTGAAACTTGGCACAATAATGTCGTTCCGAATTCTATCGCTATGATTTGTGTCCTATGGAAGTAGAACCAAGCAGAGACTGACGAGCATCACTTTCATTTAAAGTGGTTTTCAAGCTTCCAAAAAAGTACGAGTTTCCTGAAATCTCAGCAAACATTTTTTCACCCAATCTTGATGATACTTGCAGGTAATGATCAGTACACCAATTCCACTAGGCTCACCAAATTTCCTTCTTGTAGGTTAAACCGTTCTTTACAGTAACTGTATTCATGTTTACTTTTCACTCTGTTTTCTCCTATATGGATACATTTAGTTGGAACTCAAAATCAAACACGGTTTGTGCTAGCTCTTTGAAACGTATCACAATAATGTAGTTCCAAGTTCCATCGCTATGGTTTGTGTCCAATTGAAGTAGCCCCAAGCAGAGACTTACGAGAATCACTTTCATTGAAAGGGGTTGCAAAGCTTCCAAAAAACTACGAGTTTCCTGAAATCTCAACAAACATTTTTCCACCCAATCTTGATGATACTTGCAGGTAATTATCAGTACAACAGTCCCACTTGGGTCACCAAATTTCGTTTTTCTAGGTTAAAATATTCCTTTGCAGTAACCGTTTTCATGTTTACGTTTCACTGTGTTCTCCTATATGGATACATGTAGTTGGAACTCTAAATCAAACACGGTTTGTGCTAGCTCTTTGAAACTTGGCACAATAATGTAGTTCCAAGTTCTATCACTATGGTTTGTGTCCAATTGAAGTAGCCCCAAGCAGAGACTGATGAGAATCACTTTCATTGAAAGGGGTTGCCAAGCTTCCAAAAAACTACGAGTTTCCTGAAATCTCAGCAAACATTTTTTCGCCAAATCTTGAGGATACATGCAGTTAATGATCAGTACACCAATCCCACTTGGATAACCAAATTTCGTTCTTCTAGGTTAAACCGTTCCTTTGCAGTAACCGTTTTCATGTTTAGGTTTCACTCTGTTTTCTCCTACATGGATACATGTATTTGGAACTCTAAATCAATCACGGTTTGTGGTAGATTTTTTAAACTTGGCACAATAATGTAGTTTCAAGTTCTATCGCTATTGTTTGTGTCCTATTGAAGTAGCCGCAAGCAGAGACTGACGAGAATCACTTTCATTGAATGGGGTTGCCAAGCTTCCAAAAAGCTACGAGTATCCTGAAATCTCAGCAAACATTTTTTCACCCAATCTTGATGATACTTGCAGGTCATGATCAGTACACTAATTCCGCTTGGCTCACCAAATTTCGTTCTTCTAGGATAAACCGTTCCTTTGCTGTAACTGTTTTCATGTTTAGGTTTCACTCTGTTTTCTCCTATATGGATACATGTAGTTGGAACACTAAACCAAACACGGTTTGTGCTAGCTTTTTGAAACTTGGCACAATAATATAGTTCCAAGTTCTATCGCTATGGTTTGTGTCCTATTGAAGTAGCCCCAAGCACAGACTGACGAGATTGACTTTCACTGAAAGGGGTTGAAAAGCTTCCAAAAAATTACGTGTTTGCTGAGATCTCAGCAAACATTTCTTCAACCAATCTTGATGATACTTGCAGGTAATGATCAGTACACCAATCCCACTTGGATCACCAAATTTCGTTCTTCTAGGTTAAACCGATCCTTTCCAGTAACCGTTTTCAGGTTTAGGTTTCACTCTGTTTTCTCCTATATGGATACATGTAGTTGGAACTCTAAATCAAACAGGGTTTGTGCTAGCTCTTTGAAAGTCGCACAATAATGTAGTTCCAAGTTCTATCGCTATGGTTTGTGTCCTATTAAAGTAGAACCAAGCAGAGACTGACGAGAATCACTTTCATTGAAAGGGGTTGCCAAGCTTCCAAAAAACTACGAGTTTAAAGGAGTTCCTGAAATCTCAACAAACATTCTTTCACCCAATCTTGATGATACTTGCAGGTCATGATCAGTACAACAATTCCGCTTGGCTCACCAAATTTCGTTCTTCTAGGTTAAACCGTTCCTTTGCAGTAACTGTTTTCATGTTTAGGTTTCACTCTGTTTTCTCCTATATGGATACATGTAGTTGGAACTCTAAATCAAACACGGTTTGTGCTAGCTCTTTGAAAATTGGCACAATAATGTAGTTCCAAGTTCTATCGCTATGGTTTGTGTCCTATTGAAGTAGCCCCAAGCAGAGACTGACGAGAATCACTTTCATTGAAAGGGGTTGCCAAGCTTCCAAAAAACTACGTGTTTCCTGAAATCTCAGCAAACATTCTTTCACCCAATCTTGAGGATACATGCAGTTAATGATCAGTACACCAATACCACTTGGATCACCAAATTTCGTTCTTCTAGGTTAAACCATTCATTTCCAGTAACCGTTTTCATGTTTAGGTTTCACTCTGTTTTCTCCTATATGGATACATGTAGTTGGAACTCTAAATCAAACACGGTTTGTGCTAGCTCTTTGAAACTTGGCACAATAATGTAGTTCCAAGTTCTATCCCTATGGTTTGTGTCCTATGGAAGTAGCCCCAAGCAGAGACTGACGAGAATCACTTTCATTGAAAGAGGTTGCCAAGCTTGCAAAAAACTACGAGTTTCCTGAAATCTCAGCAAACATTTTTTCACCCAATCTTGATGATACTTGCAGGTCATGATCAGTACACCAATTCCGCTTGGCTCACCAAATTTCGTTCTTCGAGGTTAAACCGTTCCTTTGCAGTAACTGTTTTCATGTTTAGGTTTCACTCTGTTTTCTCCTATATGGATACATGTAGTTGGAACTCTAAATCAAACACGGTTTGTTCTAGCTCCTTGAAACTTGGCACAATAATGTAGTTCCAAGTTCTGTCGCTATGATTTGTGTCCTATTGAAGTAGCCCCAAGCAGAGACTGTCGAGAATCACTTTCATTGAAAGGGGTCACCAATATTCCAAAAAACTATGATTTCCTGAAATCTGAACAAACATTTTTTACCCAATCTTGATGATACGTGCAGGTAATGATCAGTAGAACAGTCCCACTTGGCTCACCAAATTTCGTTCTTCTAGGTTAAACAGTTCCTTTGCAGTAACCGTTTTAATTTTTAGGTTTCACTCTGTTTTCTCCTATATGGATACATGTTGTTGGAACTCTAAATCAATCAGGGTTTGTGCTAGCTCTTTGAAAGTCGCACAATAATGTAGTTCCAAGTTCTATCGCTATGGTTTGTGTCCTATTAAAGTAGAACCAAGCAGAGACTGACGAGAATCACTTTCATTGAAAGGGGTTGCCAAGCTTCCAAAAAACTACGAGTTTCCTGAAATCTCAACAAACATTCTTTCACCCAATCTTGATGATACTTGCAGGTCATGATCAGTACACCAATTCCGCTTGGCTCACCAAATTTCGTTCTTCTAGGTTAAACTGTTCCTTTGCAGTAACTGTTTTCATGTTTAGGTTTCACTCTGTTTTCTCCTATATGGATACATGTAGTTGGAACTCTAAATCAAACACGGTTTGTGCTAGCTCTTTGAAACTTGGCACAATAATGTAGTTCCAAGTTCTATCGCTATGGTTTGTGTCCAATTCAAGTAGCCCCATGCAGAGACTGACGAGAATCACTTTCATTGAAAGGGGTTGCCAAGCTTGCAAAAAACTACGAGTTTCCTGAAATCTCAGCAAACATTTTTTCACCCAATCTTGATGATACTTGCAGGTCATGATCAGTACACCAATTCCGCTTGGCTCACCAAATTTCGTTCTTCTAGGTCAAAAAGTTCCTTTGCAGTTACTGTTTTCATGTTTAGGTTTCACTCTGTTTTCTCCTATATGGATACATGTAGTTGGAACTCTAAATCAATCACGGTTTGTGCTAGCTCTTTGAAACTTGGCACAATAATGTAGTTCCAAGTTCTGTCGCTATGTTTTGTGTCCTATTGAAGTAGCCCCAAGCAAAGACTGACGAGATTGACTTTCATTGAAAGGGGTTGAAAAGCTTCCAAAAATTACGTGTTTGCTGAGATCTCAGCAAACATTTTTTCAACCAATCTTGATGATACTTGCAGGTAATGATCAGTACACCAATCCCACTTGGCTCACCAAATTTCGTTCTTCTAGGTTAAACCGTTCCTTTGCAGTAACCGTTTTCATTTTTAGGTTTCACTCTGTTTTCTCTTATATGGATACATGTAGTTGGAACTCTAAATCAAACTCGGTTTGTGCTAGCTCTTTGAAACTTGGCACAATAATGTAGTTCCAAGTTCTATCGCTATGGTTTGTGTCCTATTGAAGGAGGCCCAAGCAGAGACTGACGACAATCACTTTCATTGAAAGGGGTTGCCAAGCTTCCAAAAAACTACGAGTTTCCTGAAATCTCAGCCAACATTTTTGCACCCAATCTTGATGATACTTGCAGGTAATGATCAGTACACCAATCCCACTTGGCTCACCAAATTTTGTTCTTCTAGTTTAAACGGTTCCTTTGCAGTAACCGTTTTCATTTTTAGGTTTCACTCTGTTTTCTCCTATATGGATACATGTAGTTGGAACTCTAAATCAAACACGATTTGTGCTAGCTCTTTGAAACTTGTCACAATAATGTAGTTCCAAGTTATGTCGCTATGGTTTGTGTCCTATTGAAGTAGCCCCAAGCAGAGACTGTCGAGAATCACTTTCATTGAAAGGGGTCGCCAATATTCCAAAAAAGTATGATTTCCTGAAATCTGAGCAAATATTTTTTCACCCAAACTTGATGATACTTGCAGGTAATGATCAGTACACCAATCCCACTTGGCTCACCATATTTCCTTCTTCTAGGTTAAACCGTTCCGTTGCAGTAACCGTTTTCATTTTTAGGTTTCACTCTGTTTTCTTCTATGGATAATTGTATTTGGAACTCTAAATCAAACACGGTTTGTGCTAGCTCTTTGAAACTTGGCACAATAATGAAGTTTCAAGTTCTATCGCTATGATTTGTGTGCAATACAAGTAGCCCCAAGCAGAGACTGACGATAATCACTTTCATTGAAAGTGGTTGCCAAGATTGCAAAAAACTACGAGTTTCCTGAAATCTCAGCAAACATTTTTTCACCAAATCTTGATCATACTTGCAGGTCATGATCAGTACACCAATTCCGCTTGGCTCACCAAATTTTGTTCTTCTAGTTTAAACCGTTCCTTTGCAGTAACTGTTTTCATGTTTAGGTTTCACTCTCTTTTCTCCTATATGGATACATGTAGTTGGAACTATAAATCAAACACGGTTTGGGCTAGCTCTTTGAAACTTGGCACAATAATGTAGTTCCAAGTTTTATCGCTATGGTATGTGTCCAATTGAAGTAGCCCTAAGCAGAGACTGACGAGAATCACTTTAATTGAAAGGGGTTGCCAAGCTTCCAAAAAACTACGAGTTTCCTGAAATCTCAGCAAACATTTTTTCACCCAATCTTGATGATACTTGGAGGTAATGATCAGTACACCAATCCCACTTGGCTCACCAAATTTCGTTCTTATAGGTTAAACCGTTCCTTTGCAGTAACCGTTTTCATGTTTAGGTTTCACTCTGTTTTCTCCTATGTGGATACAGGTAGTTGGAACTCTAAATCAAACACGGTTTGTGCTAGCTCTTTGAAACTTGGCACAATAATGTAGTTCCAAGTTCTATCGCTATGGTTTGTGTCCTATTGAAGTAGCCCCAAGCAGAGACTGACGAGAATCACTTTCATTGAAAGGGGTTGCCAAGCTTCCAAAAAACTACGAGTTTCCTGAAATCTCAGCAAACATTTTTTCACCCAATCCTGATGATACTGGCAGGAAATGATTAGAACACCAATTCCACTTGGCTCACCAAATTTCGTTCTTCTAGGTTAATCCGTTCCTTTGCAGTAACTGTTTACATGTTTAGGTTTCACTCTCTTTTCTCCTATATGGATAAATGTATTTGGAACTCTAAATCAAACATGGTTTGTGCTAGCTCTTTGAAACTTGGCACAATAATGTAGTTCCAAGTTCTATCGCTATGGTTTGTGTCCAATTGAAATAGCCCCAAGCAGAGACTGATGAGAATGACTTTCATTGAAAGGGGTTGCCAAGCTTCCAAAAAACTACAAGTTTCCTGAAACCTCAGCAAACATTTTTTCACCCAATCTTGATGATACTGGCAGGTAATGATCAGTACACCAATCCCACTTGGCTCACCAAATTTCGTTCTTCTAGGTTAAACCATTCATTTGCAGTAACCGTTTTCATGTTTAGGTTTCACTCTGTTTTCTCTTATGTGGTTACATGTATTTGGAACTCTAAATCAAATACGGTTTGTGCTAGCTCTTTGAAACTTGGCACAATAATGAAGTTTCAAGTTCTATCGCTATGGATTGTGTGCAATACAAGTAGCCCCAAGCAGAGACTGACGATAATCACTTTCATTGAAAGGGGTTGCCAAGCTTGCAAAAAACTACGAGTTTCCTGAAATCTCAGCAAACATTTTTTCACCCAATCTAGATCATACTTGCAGGTCATGATCAATACACCAATTCCGCTTGGCTCACCAAATTTCGTTCTTCTAGTTTAAACCGTTCCTTTGCAGTAACTGTTTTCATGTTTAGGTTTCACTCTCTTTTCTCCTATATGGATACATGTAGTTGGAACTATAAATCAAACACGGTTTGGGCTAGCTCTTTGAAACTTGGCACAATAATGTAGTTCCAAGTTTTATCGCTATGGTATGTGTCCAATTGAAGTAGCCCTAAGCAGAGACTGACGAGAATCACTTTAATTGAAAGGGGTTGCCAACCTTCCAAAAAACTACGAGTTTCCTGAAATCTCAGCAAACATTTTTTCACCCAATCTTGATGATACTTGCAGGTAATGATCAGTACAACAGTCCCACTTGGCTCACCAAATTTCCTTTTTCTAGGTTAAACCGTTCCTTTGCAGTAAACGTTTTCATTTTTATGTTTCATTCTCTATTCTACTATATGGATACATGTAGTTGGAACTCTAAATCAAACACGGTTTGTGCTAGCTCTTTGAAACTTGTCACAATAATGTAGTTCCAAGTTCTATCGCTATAGTTTGTGTCCTATTGAAGTAGCCCCAAGCAGAGTCTGAGGAGAATCACTTTCATTGAAAGGGGTTGCCAAGCTTCCAAATACCTACGAGTTTCCTGAAATCTCAGCAAACATTTTTTCACCCAATCTTGATGATACTTGCAGGTATGGATCAGTACACCAATCCCACTTGGCTCACCAAATTTCGTTCTTCTAGGTTAAACCGTTCTTTTGCAGTAACCGTTTTCATGTTTAGGTTTCACTCTGTTTTCTCCTATATGGATACATGTATTTGGAACTCTAAATCAAACACGGTTTGTGCTAGCTCTTTGAAACTTGGCACAATAATGTAGTTGCAAGATATGTCGCTATGGATTTTGTACTATTGAAGTAGCCCGAAGCAGAGACTGACGATAATCACTTTCATTGAAAGGGGTTGCTAAGCTTCCAAAAAACTACGACTTTCCTGAAATCTCAGCAAACATTTTTTCACCCAATCTTGATGATACTTGGAGGTAATGATCAGTACACCAATCCCACTTGGCTCACCAAATTTCGTTCTTATAGGTTAAACC
>NW_027552968.1:0-99737 GCF_045843805.1 Urocitellus parryii
CATCCAGATTGGGTGAAAAAATGTTTGCTGAGATCTCAGGAAACACGTAGTTTTTTGGAAGCTTGGCAACCCCTTTCAATGAAAGTGATTCTCATCTGTCTCTGCTTGGCCCTACTTCAATTGGACACAAACCATAGCGATAGAACTTGGAACTACATTATTGTGCCTAGTTTCAAAGAGCGAGCACAAACCGTGTTTGATTTAGAGTTCCAACTACATGTATCCATATAGGAGAAAACAGAGTGAAACCTAAACATGAAAACGGTTACTGCAAAGGAACGGTTTAACCTAGAAGAACGAAATTTCGTGAGCCAAGTGGGATTGGTGTACTGTTTATTACCTGCCAGTATCATCAAGATTGGGTGAAAAAATGTTTGCTGAGATTTCAGGAAACTCGTAGTTTTTTGGAAGCTTGGCAACCCCTTTCAATGAAAATGATTCTCATCAGTCTCTGCTTCGGGCTACTTCAATAGGACAAAAACCATAGTGATAGAACTTGGAAGTACATTATTGTGCCAAGTTTCAAAGAGGTAGCACAAACCGTGTTTGATTTAGAGTTCCAACTACATGTATCCATATTGGAGAAATCAGAGTGAAACCTAAACATGAAAACGATTACTGCAAAGGAACGGTTTAACCTAGAAGAACGAAATTTGGTGACCCAAGTGGGATTGGCGTACTGATCGTTACCTGCCAGTATCATCAAGATTGGGTGAAAAAATGTTTGCTGAGATTTCAGGAAACTCGCTGTTTTTTGGAAGGTTGGCAACCCCTTTCAATGAAAGTGATTCTCCTCAGTCTCTGCTTGGGGCTACTTCAATAGGACACAAACCATAGCGATAGAACTTGGAACTACATTATTGTGCCAAGTTTCAATGAGCTAGCACAAACCGTGTTTGATTTAGAGTTCCAAATACATGAATCCATATAGGAGAAAACAGAGTGAAACCTAAAAATGAAAACGGTTACTGCAAAGGAACGGTTTAACCTAGAAGAACGAAATTTGGTGAGCCAAGTGGGATTGGTGTACTAATCATTACCTGCCAGTATCATCAAGATTGGGTGAAAAAATGTTTGCTGAGATTTCAGGAAACTCGTAGTTTTTTGGAAGCTTGGCAACCCCTTTCAATGAAAGTGATTCTCGTCAGTCTCTGCTTGGGGCTACTTCAATAGGACACAAACCATAGCGATAGAACTTGGATCTACATTATTGTGCCAAGTTTCAAAGAGCTAGCACACACCTGTTTGATTTTGAGTTCCAACTACATGTATCCATATAAGAGAAAACAGAGGAAAACCTAAAAATGAAAACGGTTACTGCAAAGGAACGGTTTAACCTAGAAGAACGAAATTTGGTGAGCCAAGTGGGATTGTTGTACTGATCATTACATTCAAGTATCATCAAGATCGGGTGAGAAAATATTTGCTGAGATTTCAGGATACTCGTAGTTTTTTGGAAGCTTGACAACCCCTTTCAATGAAAGTGATTCTCGTCAGTCTCTGCTTGGGGCTACTTCAATAGGACACAAACCATAGCGATAGAACTTGGAACTACATTATTGTGCCACGTGTCTAAGAGATAGCACAAACCGTGTTTGATTTAGAGTTCCAACTATATGTATCCACATAGGAGAAAACAGAGTGAAACCTAAACATGAAAACGGTTACTGCAAAGGAACGGATTAACCTAGAAGAATGAAGAGCCAAGTGGGATTGTTGTACTTATCATTACCTGCCAGTATCATGAAGATTGGGTGATAAAATGTTTGATGAGATTTAAGGAAACTCGTAGTTTTTTGGAAGCTTGGCAACCTCTTTCAATGAATGTGATTCTCGTGAGTCTCTGCTTGGGGCTACTTCAATAGGACACAAACCATAGGGAGAGAACTTGGAAGTACATTATTGTGCCAATTTTTCAAAGAGCTAGCCCAAACCGTGTTTGATTTAGAGTTCCAACTACATGTATCCATATTGGAGAAAACAGAGTGAAACCCAAACATGAAAACGGTTACTGCAAAGGAACGGTATAACCTAGAAGAACGAAATTTGGTGAGCCAAGTGGGATTGGTGTACTGATCATTACCTGCCAGTATCATCAAGATTGGGTGAAAAAATGTTTGCTGAGATTTCAGGAAACTCGTAGTTTTTTGGGAGCTTGGCAACCCCTTTCAATGAAAGTGATTCTCGTCAGTGTCTGCTTGGGGCTACTTCAATAGGACACAAACCATAGCGATAGACCTAGGAACTACATTATTGTGCCAAGTTTCAAAGAGCTAGCACAAACCGTGTTTGATTTAGAGTTCCAATTACATGTATCCACATAGGAGAAAACCGAGTGAAACCTAAAAATGTAAACGGTTACTGCAAAGGAACGGTTTTACCTAGAAGAACTAAATTTGGTGAGCCAGATGGGATTGGTGTACTGATGATTACCTGCCAGTATCATCAAGATTGGGTGAAAAAATGTTTGCTGAGTTTTCAGGAAACTCGTAGTTTTTTGGAAGCTTGGCAACCCCTTTCAATGAAAGTGATTCTCGTCAGTCTCTGCTTGGGGCTACTTCAATAGGACACAAACCATAGCGATAGAACATGCAACTACATTATTTTGCCAAGTTTCAAAGAGCTAGCACAAACCGTGTTTGATTTAGAGTTCCAACTACATGTATCCATATAGGAGAAAACAGAGTGAAACCTAAAAATGAAAACGGTTACTGCAAAGTAACGGTTTAACCTAGAAGAACGAAATTTGGTGAGCCAAGTGGGATTGGTGTACTGATCATTACCTGCCAGTATCATCAAGATTGGGTGAAAAAATGTTTGCTGAGATTTCAGGCAACTCGTTGTTTTTGGAAGCTTGGCAACCCCTTTCAATGAAAGTGATTCTCGTCAGTCTCTGCTTGGGGCTACGTCAATAGGACACAAACCATAGCGATAGTACTTGGAACTACATTATTGTGCCAAGTTTCAAAGAGCTAGCACACACCGTGTTTGATTTTGAGTTCCAACTACATGTATCCATATCGGAGAAAACAGAGTAAAATCTAAAAATGAAAACGGTTACTGCAAAGGAACGGTTTAACCTAGAAGAACGAAATTTGGTGAGCCAAGTGGGATTGGTGTAGTTATCATTACCTGCCAGTATCATCAAGATTGGGTGAAAAAATGTTTGCCTAGATATCAGGAAACTGGTAGTTTTTTGGAAGTTTGGCAACCCCTTTCAATGAAAGTGATTCTCGTCAGTCTCTGCTTGGGGCTACTTCAATAGGACACAAACCATAGCGATAGAACTTGGAACTACATTATTGTGCCAAGTGTCAAGGAGCTAGCACAAACCGTGTTTGATTTAGAGTTCCAACTACATGTACCAATATAGGAGAAAACAGAGTGAAACCTAAACATGAAAACGGTTACTGCAAAGGAACGGATTAACCTAGAAGAACGAAGAACCAAGTGGGATTGGTGTACTTATCATTACCTGCCAGTATCATGAAGATTGGGTGATAAAATGTTTGATGAGATTTAAGGAAACTCGTAGTTTTTTGGGAACTTGGCAACCTCTTTCAATGAAAGTGATTCTCGTCAGTCTCTGCTTGGGGCTACTTCATAGGACACAAACCATAGGGATAAAACTTGGAACTACATTATTGTGCCAAGTTTCAAAGAGCTAGCACAAACCATGTTTGATTTAGAGTTCCAACTACATGTATACATATAGGAGAAAACAGAGTGAAACCTAAATATGAAAACGGTTACTGAAAAGGAGCGGTTTAACCTAGAATAACGAAATTTGGTGAGCCAACTGGGATTGGTGTATGGATCATTACCTGCCATTATCATCAAGATTGGGTGAAAAAATGTTTGCTGAGATTTCAGGAAACTCGTAATTTTTTGGAAGCTTGGCAACCTCTTTCAATGAAAGTGATTCTCCTCAGTCTCTGCTTGGGGCCACTTCAATCGGAAACAAACCATAGCGATAGAACTTGGAACTACATTATTGTGCCAAGTGTCAAAGAGCTAGCACAAACCGTGTTTGATTTCGAGTTCCAACTACATGTTTCCAAGTAGGAGAAAACAGAGTGAAACCTAAACATGAAAACGGTTACTGCAAAGGAACGGTTTAACCTAGAAGAACGAAATTTGGTGAGCCAAGTGGGATTGGTGTACTGATCGTTACCTGCCAGTATCATCAAGATTGGGTTAAAAAATGTTTGCTGAGATTTCAGGAAACTCGTAGTTTTTTGGAAGCTTGGCAACCCCTTTCAATGAAAGTGATTCTCGTCAGTCTCTGCTTGGGGCTACTTCAATAGGACAGAAACCATAGCGATAGAACTTGGAACTACATTATTGTGCCAAGTTTCAAAGAGCTAGCACAAACCGTGTTTGATTTAGAGTTCCAACTACATGTATCCATATAGGAGAAATCAGAGTGAAACCTAAACATGAAAACGGTTATTCAAACGAACGGTTTAACCTAAAAGAACGACATTTGGTGAGCCAAGTGGGATTGGTGTACTGATCATTACCTGCCAGTATCATCAAGATTGGGTGATAAAATGTTTGCTGAGATTTCAGGAAACTCATAGTTTTTTGGAAGCTTGGCCACCGCTTTCAATGAAAGTGATTCTCGTTAGTCTCTGCTTAGGGCTACATCAATAGGACACAAACCACAGCGACAGAAATTGGAACTACATTATTGTGCTAAGGTTCAAAGAGCTAGCACAAACCGTGTTTGATTTAGAGTTCCAACTACATGTATCCACATAGGAGAAAACAGAGTGAAACCTAAAAATGAAAACAGTTACTGCAAAGAAACGGTTTAACCTAGAAGAACGAAATTTGGTGAGCCAAGTGGGATTGGTGTACTGATCATTACCTGCCAGTATCATCAAGATTGGGTGAAAAAATGTTTGCTGAGATTTCAGGAAACTCGTAGTTTTTTGGAAGCTTGGCAACCCCTGTCAATGAAAGTGATTCTCGTCAGTCTCTGCTTGGGGCTACTTCAATAGGACACAAACCATAGTGATAGAACTTGGAACTACATTATTGTCTCAAGTTTCAAAGAGCTAGCACAAACCGTGTTTGATTTAGAGTTCCAACTACATGTATCCACATAGGAGAAAACAGAGTGAAACCTAAAAATGAAAACTGTTGCTGGAAAGGAACGGTTTTATCTAGAAGAACGAAATTTGGTGAGTCAAGTGGGATTGGTGTACTGATGATTACCTCCCAGTATCATCAAGATTGGGTGAAAAAATGTTTGCTGAGATTTCAGGAAACTCGTAGTTTTTTGGAAGCTTGGCAACCCCTTTCAATGAAAATGATTCTCATCAGTCTCTGCTTCGGGCTACTTCAATAGGACACAAACCATAGTGATAGAACTTGGAAGTACATTATTGTGCCAAGTTTCAAGGAGGTAGCACAAACCGTGTTTGATTTTGAGTTCCAACTACATGTATCCATATTGGAGAAATCAGAGTGAAACCTAAACATGAAAACGGTTACTGCAAAGGAACGGTTTAACCTAGAAGAACGAAATTTGGTGACCCAAGTGGGATTGGCGTACTGATCGTTACCTGCCAGTATCATCAAGATTGGGTGAAAAAATGTTTGCTGAGATTTCAGGAAACTCGTAATTATTTGGAAGCTTGGCAACCCCTTTCAATGAAAGTGATTCTCGTCAGTCTCTGCTTGGGGCTACTTCAATAGGACACAAACCATAGCGATAGAACTTGGAACTACATTATTGTACCAAGATTCAAAGAGCTAGCACTCACCTGTTTGATTTTGAGTTCCAACTACATGTATCCACATAGGAGAAAACAGAGGAAAACCTAAAAATGAAAACGGTTACTGCAAAGGAACGGTTTAACCTAGAAGAACGAAATTTGGTGAGCCAAGTGGGATTGGTGTACTGATCATTACCTGCAAGTATCATCAAGATTGGGTGAAAAAATTTTTGCTGAGATTTCAGGAAACTCGTCGTTTTTTGGAAGCTTGGCAACCCCTTTCAATGAAAGTGATTCTCGTAAGTCTCTGCTTGGGGCTACTTCAATAGGACACAAAACATAGCGATAGAACTTGGAACTACATTATTGTGCCAAGTTTCAAAGAGCTAGCACAAACCGTGTTTGATTTAGAGTTCCAACTACATGTATCCATATAGGAGAAATCAGAGTGAAACCTAAACATGAAAACGGTTATTGCAAACGAACGGTTTAACCTAAAGAACGAAATTTGGTGAGCCAAGTGGGATTGGTGTACTGATCATTACCTGCCAGTATCATCAAGATTGGGTGAAAAAATGTTTGCTGAGATTTCAGGAAACTCATAGTTTTTTGGAAGCTTGCCCACCCCTTTCAATGAAAGTGATGCTCGTCAGTCTCTGCTTGGGGCTACTTCAATAGGACACAAAACATAGTGATAGAACATGGAACTACATTATTGTGCTAAGGTTCAAAGAGATAGCACACACCGTGTTTGATTTTGAGTTCCAAATACATGTATCCATATAGGATAAAACAGAGTAAAACCGAAAAGTGAAAACGGTTACTGCAAAGGAACGGTTTAACCTAGAAGAACGAGATTTGGTGAGCCAAGTGGGATTGGTGGACTGATCATTACCTGCAAGTGTCATCAAGATTGGGTGAGAAAATGTTTGCTGAGATTTCAGGAAACTCGTAGTTTTTCGGAAGCTTGGCAACCCCTTTCAATGAAAGTGATTCTCGTCATTCTCTGCTTGGGGCTACTTCAATAGGACACAAGCCATAGCGATAGAACTTGGAACTATATTATTGTGCCAAGTTTCAAAGAGCTAGCACAAACCGTGTTTGATTTAGAGTTCCAACTACATGTATCCATATAGGAGTAAACAGAGTAAAACCTAAAAATGAAAACGGTTACTGCAAAGGAACGGTTTAACCTAGAAGAACGTAATTTGGTGAGCCAAGTGGGATTGGTGTACTGATCATTACCTGCAAGTATGATCAAGATTGGGTGAGAAAATGTTTGCTGAGATTTCAGGAAACTCGTATATTTATGGAAGCTTGGAAACCCCTTTCAATGAAAGTGATTCTCGTCAGTCTCTTCTTGGGGCTACTTCAATAGGACACAAACCATAGCGATAGAACTTGGATCTACATTATTGTGCCAAGTTTCAATGAGCTAGCACAAACCGTGTTTGATTTAGAGTTCCAACTACATGTATCCATTATAGGAGAAAACAGAGTGAAACCTAAAAATGAAAACGATTACTGCAAAGGAACGGTTTTACTAGAAGAACGAAATTTGGTGAGCCAAGTGGGATTGGTGTACTAATCATTACCTGCCAGTATCATCAAGATTGGGTGAAAAAATGTTTGCTGAGATTTCAGGAAACTCGTAGTTTTTTTGGAAGCTTGGCAACCCCTTTCAATGAAAGTGATTCTCGTCAGTCTCTGCTTCGGGCTACTTCAATAGGACACAAACCATAGCGATAGAACTTCTAACTACATTATTGTGCCAAGTTTCAAAGAGCTAGCACACACCGTGTTTGATTTTGAGTTCAAACTACATGTATCCATATAGGAGAAAACAGAGGAAAACCTAAAAATGAAAACGGTTACTGCAAAGGAACGGTTTAACCTAGAAGAACGAAATTTGGTGAGCCAAGTGGGATTGGTGTACTGATCATTACCTGCAAGTATCATCAAGATTGGGTGAAAAAATGTTTGCTGAGATTTCAGGAAACTCGTAGTTTTTTGGAAGCTTGGCAACCTCTTTCAATGAAAGTGATTCTCGTCAGTCTCTGCTTGGGGCTACTTCAATAGGACACAAACCATAGTGATAGAACTTTAAACTACATTATTGTGCCAAGTTTCAAAGAGCTAGCACAAACCGTGTTTGATTTAGAGTTCCAACTACATGTATCCACATAGGAGAAAATAGAGTGAAACCTAAAAATGAAAACAGTTACTGCAAACGAACGGTTTAACCTAGAAGAACGAAATTTGGTGAGCCAAGTGGGATTGGTGTACTGATCATTTCCTGCCAGTATCATCAAGATTGGGTGAAAAAATGTTTGCTGATATTTCAGGAAACTCGTAGTTTATTGGAAGATTGGCAACCCCTTTCAATGAAAGTGATTCTCGTCAGTCTCTGCTTGGGGCTACTTCAATAAGACACAAACCATAGCGATAGAACTTGGAACTACATTATTGTGCGAAGTTTCAAAGAGCTCGCACAAACCGTGTTTGATTTAGAGTTCCAATTACATGCATCCATATAGGAGAAAACAGAATGAAACCTAAACATGAAAACGGTTACTGCAAAGGAACGGTTTAACCTACAAGAACGAAATTTGGTGAGCCAAGTGGGATTGGTGTACTGATCATTACCTGCCAGTATCATCAAGATTGGGTGAAAAAATGTTTGCTGAGATTTCAGGTAACTCGTAGTTTTTTGGAAGCTTGGCAACCCCTTTTAATGAAAGTGATTCTCGTCAGTCTCTGCTTGAGGGTACTTCAATAGGACACAAATCATAGCCATTGAACTTGGAAGTACATTATTGTGGAAGTTTCAAAGAGCTAGCACAAACCGTGCTTGATTTAGAGTTCCAACTACATGTATCCACATAGGAGAAAACAGAGTGAAACCTAAAAATGAAAACGGTTACTGCAAAGGAACGGTTTAACCTAGAAGAACGAAATTTGGTGAGCCAAGTGGGATTCGTGTACTGATCATTACCTGCCAGTATCATCAAGATTGGGTAAAAAAATGATTGCTGAGATTTCAGGAAACTCGTAGTTTTTTGGAAGGTTGGCAACCCCTTTCAATGAAAGTGATTCTCGTCAGTCTCTGCTTGGGGCTACTTCAATAGGACACAAACCATAGCGATAGAACTTGGAACTACATTATTGTGCCAAGCTTCAAATAGCTAGCACAAACCGTGTTTGATTTTGAGTTCCAACTACATGTATCCATATAGGAGAAAACAGAGTGAAACCTAAACATGAAAACGGTTACTGCAAAGCAACGGTTTAACCTAGAAGAACGAAATTTGGTGAGCCAGGGGGATTGGTGTACTGATCATTACCTGCAAGTATCATCAAGATTGGGTGAAAAAATTTTTGCTGAGATTTCAGGAAACTCGTAGTTTTTTGGAATCTTGGCAACCCCTTTCAATGAAAATGATTCTCGTCAGTCTCTGCTTGGGGCTACTTCAATAGGACACAAACCATAGCGATAGAACTTGGAACTACATTATTGTGCGAAGTTTCAAAGAGCTCGCACAAACCGTGTTTGATTTAGAGTTCCAATTACATGCATCCATATAGGAGAAAACAGAATGAAACCTAAACATGAAAACGGTTACTGCAAAGGAACGGTTTAACCTACAAGAACGAAATTTGGTGAGCCAAGTTGGATTGGTGTTCTGATCATTACTTGCCAGTATCATCAAGATTGGGTGAAAAAAAGTTTGCTGAGATTTCAGGTACCTCGTAGTTTTTGGAAGCTTGGCAACCCCTTTTAATGAAAGTGATTCTCGTCAGTCTCTGCTTGGGGGTACTTCAATAGGACACAAATCATAGCCATTGAACTTGGAAGGACATTATTGTGGAAGTTTCAAAGAGCTAGCACAAACCGTGCTTGATTTAGAGTTCCAACTACATGTATCCACATAGGAGAAAACAGAGTGAAACCTAAAAATGAAAACGGTTACTGCAAAGGAACGGTTTAACCTAGAAGAACGAAATTTGGTGAGCCAAGTGGGATTGGTGTCCTGATCATTACCTGCCAGTATCATCAAGATTGGGTGAAAAAATGTTTGCTGAGATTTCAGGAAACTCGTAGTTTTTTGGAAGCTTGGCAACCCCTTTCAATGAAAGTGATTCTCGTCAGTCTCTGCTTGGGGCTACTTCAATAGGACACAAACCATAGCGATAGAACTTTGAACTACGTTATTGTGCCAAGTTTCAAAGAGCTAGCACAAACCGTGTTTGATTTAGAGTTCCAACTACATGTATCCACATAGGAGAAAACAGAGTGAAACCTAAAAATGAAAACGGTTACTGCAAAGGAACGGTTTAACCTAGAAGAACGAAATTTGGTGAGCCAAGTGGGGATTCGTGTACTGATCATTACCTGACAGTGTCATCAAATTGGGTAAAAAAAAATGTTTGCTGAGATTTCAGGAAACTAGTAGTTTTTTGGATGCTTGGCAACCCCTTTCAATGAAAGTGATTCTCGTCAGTCTCTGCTTGGGGCTACTTCAATAGGACACAAACCATAGCGATAGAACTTGGAACTGCATTATTGTGCCAATTTTCAAAGAGCTAGCACACACCGTGTTTGATTTTGAGTTCCAACTACATGTATCCATATAGGAGAAAACAGAGTGATAAATAAACATGAAAACGGTTACTGCAAAGGAACGGTTTAACCTAGAAAAATGAAATTTGGTGAGCCAAGTGGGACTGGTGTACTGATCATTACCTGCAATTATCATCAAGATTGGGTGAAGAAATGTTTGCTGAGATTTCAGGAAACTCGTACTTTTTTGGAAGCTTGGCAACCCCTTTCAATGAAAGTGATTCTCGTCAGTCTCTTCTTGGGGCTACTTCAATAGGACACAAACCATAGCGATAGAACTTTGAACTATGTTATTGTGCCAAGTTTCAAAGACCTAGCACAAACCGTGTTTGATTTAGAGTTCCAACTACATGTATCCACATAGGAGAAAACAGAGTGAAACCTAAACATGAAAACGGTTACTGCAAAGGAACGGTTTAACCTAGAAGAAAGAAATTTGGTGAGACAAGTGGGATTGGTGTACTGATCATTACCTCCAAGTATCATCAAGATGGGTTGAAAAAATGTTTCCTGAGATTTCAGGAAACTCGTAGTTTTTTGGAAGCTTGGCAACCTCTTTAAATGACAGTGATTCTCGTCAGTCTCTGCTTGGGGCTACTTCCATCGGACTCAAATCATAGCCATTGAACTTGGAAGTACATTATTGTGGAAGTTTCAAAGAGCTAGCACAAACGGTGTTTGATTTAGAGTTCCAACTACATGGATCCATATAGGAGAAAACATAGTGAAACCTAAAAATGAAAACAGTTACTGCAAAGTAACGGTTTAACCTAGAAGAACGAAATTTGGTGAGCCAGTGGGATTGGTGTACTGATCATTACCTGCCATAATCATCAAGATTGGGTGAAAAAATGTTTGCTGAGATTTCAGGAAACTCGTAGTTTTTTGGAAGCTTGGCAACCCCTTTCAATGAAAGTGATTCTCGTCAGTCTCTGCTTGGGGCTACTTCAATAGGACACAAACTATAGCGATAGAACTTGTAACTACAATATTGTGGCAAGTTTCAAAGAGCTAGCACAAACCGTGTTTGATTTAGAGTTCCAAATACATGTATCCACATAGGAGAAAACAGAGTGAAACCTAAACATGAAAACAGTTACTGCAAAGGAACGGTTGAACCTAGAAGAACGAAATTTGGTGAGCCAAGTGGGATTGGTTTACTGATCATTACCTGCCAGTATCATCAAGATTGGGTAAAAAAATGTTTGCTGAGGTTTCAGGAAACTCGTAGTTTTTTGGAAGCTTGGCAACCCCTTTCAATGAAAGTGATTCTCGTCAGTCACTCCTTGGGGCTACTCCAATAGGACACAAACCATAGCGATAGAACATGGAACTACATTATTGTGCCAAGTTCCAAAGAGCTAGCACAAACCGTGTTTGATTTAGAGTTCCAACTACATGTATCCATATAGGAGAAAACAGAGTGAAACCTAAACTTAAAATCGGTTACTGCAAAGGAACGGTTTAACCTAGAAGAAGGAAATTTGTTGAGCCAAGTGGGATTGGTGTCCTGATCATTACCTCCAAGTATCATCAAGATGGGTTGAAAAAATGTTTGCTGAGATTTCAGGAAACTCGTAGTTTTTTGGAAGCCTGGCAACCTCTTTAAATGACAGTGATTCTCGTCAGTCTCTGCTTGGGGCTACTTCCATCGGACTCAAATCATAGCCATTGAACTTGGAAGTACATTATTGTGGAAGTTTCAAAGAGCTAGCACAAACGGTGTTTGATTTAGAGTTCCAACTACATGCATCCATATAGGAGAAAACAGAGTGAAACCTAAAAATGAAAACAGTTACTGCAAAGGAACGGTTTAACCCAGAAGAACGAAATTTGGTGAGCCAAATGGGATTGGTGTACTGATCATTTCCTGCCATAATCATCAAGATTGGGTGAAAAAATGTTTGCTGAGATTTCAGGAAACTCGTAGTTTTTTGGAAGCTTGGCAACCCCTTTCAATGAAAATGATTCTCGTCAGTCTCTGCTTGGGGCTACTTCAATAGGACACAAACCATAGCGATAGAACTTGGAACTACATTATTGTGCCAAGTTTCAAAGAGCTAGCACAAACCGTGTTTGATTTAGATTTCCAACTACATGTATCCACCTAGGAGAAAACAGAATGAAACCTAAAAATGAAAACAGTTACTGCAAAGGAACGTTTTAACCTAGAAAAACGAAATTTGGTGAGCCAAGTGGGATTGGTGTACTGATCATTACCTGCCAGTGTCATCAAGATTGGGTGAGAAAAACTTTGCTGAGAATTCAGGAAACTCGTACTTTTTTGGAAGCTTGGCAATGCCTTTCAACGAAAGTGATTCTCGTCAGTCTCTGCTTGGGGCTACTTCAATAGGACACAAACCATAGGGATAGAACTTGGAACTACATTATTGTGCCAAGTTTCAAAGAGCTAGCAGAAACCGTGTTTGATTTAGAGTTCCAACTACATGTATCCATATAGGAGAAACAGAGTGAAACCTAAACATGAAAACGGTTATTGCAAACGAACGGTTTAACCTAGAAGTATGAAATTTGGTGAGCAAAGTGGGATGGGTGTACTAATCATTACCTGCCAGTTTCATCAAGATTGGGTGAAAAAATATTTGCTGAGATTTGAGGAAACTCGTAGTTTTTTGGAAGCTTGGCCACCCCTTTCAATGAAAGTGATTCTCGTCAGTCTCTGCTTGGGGCTACTTCAATAGGACACAAACCATAGCGATAGAACTTGGAACTACATTATTGTGCCAAGTTTCAAAGAGCTAGCACACACCGTGTTTGATTTTGAGTTCCAACTACATGTATCCATAAAGGAGAACACAGAGTAAAACCTAAACATGAAGACGGTTACTGCACAGGAACGGATTAACCTAGAAGAACGAATACCCAAGTGGGATTGGTGTACTTATCATTACCTGCCAGTACCATCAAGATTGGGTGAGAAAAATTTTGCTGGGATTTCAGGAAACTCGTATTTTTTGGAAGCTTGGCAACCCCTTTCAACGAAAGTGATTCTCGTCAGTCTCTGCTTGGGACTACTTCAATAGGACACAAACCATAGCGATAGAACTTGGAACTACATTATTGTGCCAAGTTTCAAAGAGCTAGCACACACCGTGTTTGATTTTGAGTTCCAACTACATGTATCCATATAGGAGAAAACAGAGTAAAACCTAAACATGAAAACGGTTACTGCAAAGGAACGGTTTAACCTAGAAGAACGAAATTTGGTCAGCCAAGTGGGATTGGTGTACTGATATTTACCTGCCAGTATCATCAAGATTGGGTGAGAAAATGTTTGCTGAGATTTCAGGAAACTCGTAGTTTTTTGGAAGTTTGGCAATCCCTTTCAATTAAAGTGATTCTCGTCAGTCTGTGCTTGGGGCTACTTCAATAGGACACAAACCATAGCGATAGAACTTGGAACTACATTATTGTGCCAAGTTTCAAAGAGCTAGCACAAACCGTGTTTGATTTAGAGTTCCAACTACATGTATCCATATAGGAGAAAACAGAGTGAAAAATAAACATGAAAACGGTTACTGCAAAGGAACGGTTTAACCTAGAAAAATGAAATTTGGTGAGCCAAGTGGGATTGGTGTACTTATCATTACCTGCCAGTTTCATCAAGATTGGGTGAAAAAATATTTGCTGAGATTTGAGGAAACTCGTAGTTTTTTGGAAGCTTGGCCACCCCTTTCAATGAAAGTGATTCTCGTCAGTCTCTGCTTGGGGCTACTTCAATAGGACACAAACCATAGTGATAGAACTTGGAACTACATTATTGTGCCAAGTTTCAAAGAGCTAGCACACACCGTGTTTGATTTTGAGTTCCAACTACATGTATCCATATAGGAGAACACAGAGTAAAACCTAAACATGAAGACGGTTACTGCACAGGAACGGATTAACCTAGAAGAACGAATACCCAAGTGGGATTGGTGTACTTATCATTACCTGCCAGTGTCATCAAGATTGGGTGAGAACAACTTTGCTGAGATTTCAGGAAACTCGTATTTTTTTGGAAGCTTGGCAACCCCTTTCAACGAAAGTGATTCTCGTCAGTCTCTGCTTGGGACTACTTCAATAGGACACAAACCATAGTGATAGAACTTAGAACTACATTATTGTGCCAAGTTTGAAAGAGGTAGCACAAACCGTGTTTGATTTAGAGTTCCAACTACATGTATCCACATAGGAGAAAACAGAGTGGAACCTAAAAATGAAAACGGTTACTGCAAAGGAACGGTTTAACCTAGAAGAACGAAATTTGGTGAGCCAAGTGGGATTGGTGTACTGATCATTACCTGCCAGTATCATCAAGATTGGGTGAAAAAATGTTTGCTGAGATTTCAGGAAACTCGTAGTTTTTTGGAAGCTTCACAACCCCTTTCAATGAAAGTGGTTCTCCTCAGTCTCTGCTTGGGGCTACTTCAATAGGACACAAACCATAGCGATAGAACTTGGAACAACATTATTGTGCCAAGTTTCAAAGAGCTAGCACAAACCATGTTTGATTTTGAGTTCCAACTACATGTATCCATATAGGAGAAAACAGAGTAAAACCTAAACATGAAAACGGTTACTGCAAAGGAACGGTTTAACCTAGAAGAACGAAATTTGGTCAGCCAAGTGGGATTGGTGTACTGATCATTACCTGCCAGTATCATCAATATTGGGTGAGAAAATGTTTGCTGAGATTTCAGGAAACTCGTAGTTTTTTGGAAGTTTGGCAATCCCTTTCAATTAAAGTGATTCTCGTCAGTCTCTGCTTGGGGCTACTTCAATAGGACACAAACCATAGCGATAGAACTTGGAACTACATTATTGTGCCAAGTTTCAAAGAGCTAGCACAAACCGTGTTTGATTTAGAGTTCCAACTACATGTATCCATATAGGAGAAAACAGAGTGAAAAATAAACATGAAAACGGTTACTGCAAAGGAACGGTATAACCTAGAAAAAAGAAATTTGGTGAGCCAAGTGGGTCTGGTGTACTGATCATTACCTGCAATTATCATCAAGATTGGGTGAAAAAATGTTTGCTGAGATTTCAGGAAACTCGTACTTTTTTGGAAGCTTGGCAACCCCTTTCAATGAAAGTGATTCTCGTCAGTCTCTTCTTGGGGCTACTACAATAGGACAAAAACCATAGCGATAGAACTTTGAACTATGTTATTGTGCCAAGTTTCAAAGAGCTACCACAAATCGTGTTTGATTTAGAGTTCCAAGTATATGTATCCACATAGGAGAAAACAGAGTGAAACCTAAACATGAAAACGGTTACTGCAAAGGAACAGTTTAACCTAGAAGAACGAAATTTGGTGAGCCAAGTGGGATTGGTGTACTGATCATTACCTGCCAGTATCATCAAGATTGGGTGAAAAAATGTTTGCTGAGATTTCTGGAAACTCGTAGTTTTTTGGAAGCTTCACAACCCCTTTCAATGAAAGTGGTTCTCCTCAGTCTCTGCTTGGGGCTACTTCAATAGGACACAAACCATAGCGATAGAACTTGGAACTACATTATTGTGCCAAGTTTCAAAGAGCTAGCACAAACCATGTTTGATTTTGAGTTCCAACTACATGTATCCATATAGGAGAAAACAGAGTAAAACCTAAACATGAAAACGGTTTCTGCAAAGGAACGGTTTAACCTAGAAGAACGAAATTTGGTGAGGCAAGTGGGATTGGTGTACTGATCATTACCTGCCAGTATCATCAAGATTGGGTGAAAAAATGTTTGCTGAGATTTCAGGAAACTCGTAGATTTTCAGAAGCTTGGAAACCCCTTTCAATGAAAGTTATTCTCGTCAGTCTCTGCTTGGGGCTACTTCAATAGGACACGAACCATAGCGATAGAACTTGGAACTACATTATTGTGCCAAGTTTCAAAGAGCTAGCACAAACCTTGTTTGACTTAGATTTCCAACTACATGTATCCACATATGAGAAAACAGAATGAAACCTAAAAATGAAAACAGTTACTGCAAAGGAACGGTTTAACCTAAAAGAACGAAATTTGGTGAGCCAAGTGGGATTGGTGTACTGATCATTACCTGCCAGTATCATCAAGATTGGGTGAAAAAATGTTTGCTGAGATTTCAGGAAACTCGTAGTTTTTTGGAAGCTTGGCAACCCCTTTCAATGAAAGTGATTCTCGTCAGTCTCTGCTTGGGGCTACGTCAATAGGACACAAATCATAGCCATTGAACTTGGAACTACATTATTGTGGAAGTTTCAAAGTGCTAGCACAAACCGTGTTTGATTTAGAGTTCCAACTACATGTATCCACATAGGAGATAACAGAGTGAAACCTAAACATGAAAACGGTTACTGCAAAGGAACGGATTAACCTAGAAGAACGAAGAGCCAAGTGGGATTGGTGTACTTATCATTACCTGCCAGTATCATCAAGATTGGGTGAGAAAAACTTTGCTGAGATTTCAGGAAACTCGTACTTTTTTGGAAGCTTGGCAACGCCTTTCAACGAAAGTGATTCTCGTCAGTCTCTGCTTGGGGCTACTTCAATAGGACACAAACCATAGGGATAGAACTTGGAACTACATTATTGTGCCAAGTTTCAAAGAGCTAGCAGAAACCGTGTTTGATTTAGAGTTCCAACTACATGTATCCATATAGGAGAAACAGAGTGAAACCTAAACATGAAAACGGTTATTGCAAACGAACGGTTTAACCTAGAAGTATGAAATTTGGTGAGCAAAGTGGGATGGGTGTACTAATCATTACCTGCCAGTTTCATCAAGATTGGGTGAAAAAATATTTGCTGAGATTTGAGGAAACTCGTAGTTTTTTGGAAGCTTGGCCACCCCTTTCAATGAAAGTGATTCTCGTCAGTCTCTGCTTGGGGCTACTTCAATAGCACACAAACCGTAGCGATAGAACTTGGAACTACATTATTGTGCCAAGTTTCAAAGAGCTAGCACACACCGTGTTTGATTTTGAGTTCCAACTACATGTATCCATATAGGAGAACACAGAGTAAAACCTAAACATGAAGACGGTTACTGCACAGGAACGGATTAACCTAGAAGAACGAATACCCAAGTGGGATTGGTGTACTTATCATTACCTGCCAGAACCATCAAGATTGGGTGAGAAAAATTTTGCTGAGATTTCAGGAAACTCGTATTTTTTTGGAAGCTTGGCAACCCCTTTCAACGAAAGTGATTCTCGTCAGTCTCTGCTTGGGACTATTTCAATAGGACACAAACCAAAGCGATAGAACTTGGAACTACATTATTGTGCCAAGTTTCAAAGAGCTAGCACACACCGTGTTTGATTTTGAGTTCCAACTACATGTATCCATATAGGAGAAAACAGAGTAAAACCTAAACATGAAAACGGTTACTGCAAAGGAACGGTTTAACCTAGAAGAACGAAATTTGGTCAGCCAAGTGGGATTGGTGTACTGATATTTACCTGCCAGTATCATCAAAATTGGGTGAGAAAATGTTTGCAGAGATTTCAGGAAACTCGTAGTTTTTTGGAAGTTTGGCAATCCCTTTCAATTAACGTGATTCTCATCAGTCTCTGCTTGGGGCTACTTCAATAGGACACAAACCATAGCGATAGAAATTGGAACTACATTATTGTGCCAAGTTTCAAAGAGCTAGCACAAACCGTGTTTGATTTAGAGTTCCAACTACATGTATCCATATAGGAGAAAACAGAGTGAAAAATAAACATGAAAACGGTTACTGCAAAGGAACGGTTTAACCTAGAAAAATGAAATTTGGTGAGCCAAGTGGGATTGGTGTACTTATCATTACCTGCCAGTATCATCAAGATTGGGTGAAAAAATTTTTGCTGAGATTTCAGGAAACTCGTACTTTTTTGGAAGCTTGGCAACCCCTTTCAATGAAAGTGATTCTCGTCAGTCTCTTCTTGGGGCTACTTCAATAGGACACAAACCATAGCGATAGAACTTTGAACTATGTTATTGTGCCAAGTTTCAAAGAGCTAGCACAAACCGTGTTTGATTTAGAGTTCCAACTACATGTATCCACATAGGAGAAAACAGAGTGAAACCTAAACATGAAAACGGTTACTGCAAAGGAACGGTTTAACCTAGAAGAACGAAATTTGGTGAGACAAGTGGGATTGGTGTACTGATCATTACCTGCCAGTATCATCAAGATTGGGTGAAAAAATGTTTGCTGTGATTTCAGAAAACTCATAGTGTATCGGAAGCTTTGCAAGCCCTTTCAATGAAAGTGATTCTCATCAGTCTCTGCTTGGGGCTACTTCAATAGGACACGAACCATAGCGATAGAACTTGGAACTACATTATTGTGCCAAGTTTCAAAGAGCTAGCACCAACCTTGTTTGACTTAGATTTCCAACTACATGTATCCACATAGGAGAAAACAGAATGAAACCTAAAAATGAAAACAGTTACTGCAAAGGAACGGTTTAACCTAAAAGAACGAAATTTGGTGAGCCAAGTGGGATTGGTGTACTGATCATTACCTGCCAGTATCATCAAGATTGGGTGAAAAAATGTTTGCTGAGATTTCAGGAAACTTGTAGTTTTTTGGAAGCATGACAACCCCTTTCAATGAAAGTGGTTCTCGTCAGTCTCTGCTTGGGGCTACTTCAATAGGACACAAACCATAGTGATAGAACTTGGAACTACATTATTGTGCCAACTTTCAAAGAGCTAGCACAAACCGTGTTTGATTTAGAGTTCCAACTACATGTATCCACATAGGAGAAACAGAGTGAAACCTAAACATGAAAACGGTTATTGCAAACGAACGGTTTAACCTAGAAGAACGAAATTTGGTGAGCCAAGTGGGATTGGTGTACTAATCATTACCTGCCAGTTTCATCAAGATTGGGTGAAAAAATATTTGCTGAGATTTCAGGAAACTCGTAGTTTTCTGGAAGCTTTGCCACCCCTTTCAATGAAAGTGATTCTCGTCAGTCTCTGCTTGGGGCTACTTCAATAGGACACAAACCATAGCGATAGAACTTGGAACTACATTATTGTGCCAAGTTTCAAAGAGCTAGCACAAACCGTGTTTGATTTAGAGTTCCAACTACATTTATCCGTATAGGAGAAAACAGAGTAAAACCTAAAAATGAAAACGGTTACTGCAAAGGAACGGTTTAACCTAGAAGAAAGAAATTTGGTGAGCCAAGTGGGATTGGTGTACTGATCATTACCTGCCAGTATCATCAAGATTGGGTGAAAAAATGTTTGCTGAGATTTCCGGAAACTCGTAGTTTTTCGTAAACTTGGCAACACCTTTCAATAAAAGTGATTCTCGTCAGTCACTGCTTGCGGCTACTTCAATAGGACACAAACCATAACGATAGAACATGGAACTACATTATTGTGCCTAGTTCCAAAGAGCTAGCACAAACCGTGTTTGATTTCGAATTCCAACTACATGTATCCATATAGGAGAAAACAGAGTGAAACCTAAACTTAAAAACGGTTACTGCAAAGGAACGGTTTAACCTAGAAGAAGGAAATTTGGTGAGCCAAGTGGGATTGGAGTCCTGATCATTACCTCCAAGTATCATCAAGATGGGTTGAAAAAATGTTTGCTGAGATTTCAGGAAACTCGTAGTTTTTTGGAAGCTTGGCAACCCCTTTCAATGAAAGTGATTCTCGTCAGTCTCTGCTTGGGGCTACTTCAATAGGACACAAACCATAGTAATAGAACTTTGAACTACGTTATTGTGCCAAGTTTCAAAGAGCTAGCACAAACCGTGTTTGATTTAGAGTTCCAACTAAATGTATCCACATAGGAGAAAACAGAGTGAAACCTAAAAATGAAAACGGTTACTGTAAAGGAACGGTTTAACCTAGAAGAACGAAATTTGGTGAGCCAAGTGGGATTGGTGTACTGATCATTACCTGCCAGTATCATCAAGATTGGGAGAAAAAATGTTTGCTGAGATTTCAGGAAACTCGTAGTTTTTTGGAAGCTTTGCCACCCCTTTCAATGAAAGTGATTCTCGTCAGTCTCTGCTTGGTGCTACTTCAATAGGACACAAACCATAGCGATAGAACATGGAACTACATTATTGTGCCAAGTTCCAAAGAGCTAGCAAAAACCGTGTTTGATTTAGTGTTCCAACTACATGTATCCACATAGGATAAAACAGAGTGAAACCTAAAAATGAAAATGGTTACTGCAAAGGAAAGGTTAAACCTAGAAGAACGAAATTTGGTGAGCCAAGTTGGATTGGTGTCCTGATCATTACCTCCAAGTATCATCAAGATGGAGTGAAAAAATATTTGCTGAGATTTCAGAAAACTCGTACTTTTTTGGAAGCTTGGCAACCCCTTTCAATGAAAGTGATTCTCGTCAGTCTCTGCTTGGGGCTACTTCAATAGGACACAAACCATAGTGATAGAACTTGGAACTACATTATTGTGCCAAGTTTCAAAGAGCTAGCACAAACCGTGTTTGATTTAGAGTTCCAAATATATGTATCCACATAGGAGAAAACAGAGTGAAACCTAAACATGAAAACGGTTACTGCAAAGCAACGGTTTAACCTAGAAGAACGAAATTTGGTGAGCCAAGTGGGATTGGTGTACTGATCATTACCTGCCAGTATCATCAAGATTGGGTGAAAAAATGTTTGCTGGGATTTCAGGAAACTCGTAGTTTTTTGGAAGCTTGACAACCCCTTTCAATCAAAGTGATTCTCGTCAGTCTCTGCTTGGGGCTACTTCAATAGGACACAAACCATATCGATAGAACTTGGAACTACATTATTGTTCCAAGTTTCAAAGAGCTAGCACAAACCGTGTTTGATTTAGAGTTCCAACTACATGTATCCATATAGGAGAAACAGAGTGAAACCTAAACATGAAAACGGTTACTGCAAAGGAACGGATTAACCTAGAAGAACGAAGAGCCAAGTGGGATTGGTGTACATATCATTACCTGCCAGTATCATCAAGACTGGGTGATAAAATGTTTGATGAGATTTAAGGAAACTCGTAGTTTTTTGGAAGCTTGGCAACCCCTTTCAACGAAAGTGATTCTCGTCAGTCTCTGCTTGGGGCTACTTCAATAGTACACAAACCACAGTGATAGAACTTGGAACTACATTATTGTGCCAAGTTTCAAAGAGCTAGCACAAACCGTGTTTGATTTAGAGTTCCAACTACATGTATCCACATAGGAGAAAACAGAGTGAAACCTAAAAATGAAAACGGTTACTGCAAAGGAACGGTTTAACCTAGAAGAACGAAATTTGGTGAGCCAAGTGGAATTCGTGTACTGATCATTACCTGCCAGTATCATCAAGATTGGGTGAGAAAATGTTTGCTGAGATTTCAGGAAACTCGTAGTTTTTTGGAAGCTTGGCCACCCCTTTCAATGAAAGTGATTCTCGTCAGTCTCTGCTTGGGGCTACTTCAATAGGACAGAAACCATAGAGATAGAACATGGAACTACATTATTGTAACAAGTTCCAAAGAGCTAGCAAAAACCGTGTTTGATTTAGAGTTCCAACTACATGAATCCATATAAAGTAAATAGAGTGAAACCTAAACATGAAAACGGTTACTGCAAAGGAAAGGTTTAACCTAGAAGAACGAAATTTGGTGAGACAAGTGGGATTGGTGTACTGATCATTACCTGTCAGTATCATCAAGATTGGGTGAAAAAATATTTGCTGAGATTTCAGGAAACTCGTACTTTTTTGGAAGCTTGGCAACCCTTTCGATGAAAGTGATTCTCCTCAGTCTCTGCTTGGGGCTATTTCCATAGGACACAAACCATAGGGATAGTACTTGGAACTACATTATTGTGCCAAGTTTCAAAGAGCTAGCACAAACCGTGTTTGATTTAGAGTTCCAACTACATGTATCCATATAGGAGAAAAGAGAGTGAAACCTAAACATGAAAACCGTTACTGCAAATGAACGGTTTAAACTAGATGAACGAAATTTGGTGAGCCAAGTGGGATTGCTGTACTGATCACTGCCTGCAAGTATCATCAAGATTGGGTGAAAAAATGTTTGCTGGGATTTCAGGAAACTCGTAGTTTTTTGGAAGCTTGGCAACCCCTTTCAATGAAATTGATTCTCATCAGTCTCTGCTTGGGGCTACTTCAATAGGACACAAACCGTAGCGATAGAATTTGGAACTTCATTATTGTTCCAAGTTTCAAAGATCTAGCACAAACCGTGTTTGATTTAGTGTTCCAACTAGATGTATCCATATTGGAGAAAACAGACTGATACCTAAACATGAAAACGGTTACTGTAAAGGAACGGTTTAACCTAGAAGAATGAAATTTTGTGAGCCAAGTGGGATTGCTGTACTGATCACTACCTGAAAGTATCATCAAGATTGGGTGAAAAAATGTTTGGTGGGATTTCAGGAAACTCGTAGATTTTCGGAAGCTTGGCAACCCCTTTCAATGAAAGTGATTCTCGTCAGTCTCTGCTTGGGCAACTTCAATAGGACACAAACCATAGCGATAGAACTTGGAACTACATTATTGTGCCAAGTTTCAAAGAGCTAGCACAAACCGTGTTTGATTTAGAGTTCCAACTACATGTATCCATATAGGAGAAAACAGAGTGAAACCTAAACATGTAAACGGTTACTGCAAAGGAAAGTTTAACCTAGAAGAACGAAATTTGGTGAAACAAGTGGGATTGGTGTACTGATCATTACCTGCCAGTATCATCAAGATTGGGTGAAAAAATGTTTGCTGAGATTTCAGGAAACTCGTAGTTTTTTGGAAGCTTGGCAACCCCTTTCAATGAAAGTGATTCTCGTCAGTCTCTGCTTGGATCTACTTCCATAGGACACGAACCATAGCGATAGAACATGGAACTACATTATTGTGCCAAGTTTCAATGAGCTAGCACAAACCGTGTTTGATTTAGAGTTCCAACTACATGTATCCATATAGGAGAAAACAGAGTGAAACCTAAACATGAAAACGGTTACTGCAAAGAAACGGATTAAGCTAGAAGAACGAAGAGCCAAGTGGAATTGGTGTACTTATCATTACCTGCCAGTATCATCAAGATTGGGTGAAAAAATGTTTGCTCAGATTTCCGGAAACTCGTAGTTTTTCGGAAGATTGGCAACCCCTTTCAATGAAAGTGATTCTCGTCAGTCTCTGCTTGGGGCTACTTCTATAGGACACAAACCATAGCGATAGAACTTGGAACTTTATTATTGTGCCAAGTTTCAAAGAGCTAGCAAAAACCGTGTTTGATTTCGATGTTCCAACTACAAGTATCCATATAGGAGAAAACAGAGTGAAACCTAAACATGTAAACGGTTACTGCAAACGAACGGTTTAACCTAGAAGAACCAAATTTGGTGAGCCAAGTGGGATTAGTGTACTGATCATTACCTGCCAGTATCATCAAGATTGGGTGAAAAAATGTTTGCTGAGGTGTCAGGAAATCGTAGTTTTTTGGAAGCTTGGCAACCCCTTTCAATGAAAGTGATTCTCGTCAGTCTCTGCTTGGGGCTACTTCCATAGGAGACAAACCATAGCGATAGAACATGGAACTACATTATTGTGCCAAATTGCAAAGAGCTAGCACAAACCGTGTTTCATTTAGAGTTCCAAATACATGTATCCATATAGGAGAAAACAGAGTGAAACCTAAAAATGAAAACGGTTACTGCAAAGGAACGGTTTAATCTAGAAGAACGAAATTTTGTGAGCCAAGTGGGATTGGTGTACTGATCATTACCTGCCAGTATCATCAAGATTGGGTGAAAAAAGGTTTGCTGAGATTTCCGGAAACTAGAAGTTTTTCGGAAACTTGGCAACCCCTTTAAATGAAAGTGATTCTCGTCAGTCTCTGCTTAGAGCGACTTCAATAGGACATAAACCATAGCGATAGAACATGGAACTTTATTATTGTGCCAAGTTTCAAAGAGCTAGCACAAACCATGTTTGATTTAGAGTTCCAACTACATGTATCCATATAGGAGAAAACAGAGTGAAACCTAAAAATGAAAACGGTTACTGCAAAGGAACGATTTAATCTAGAAGAACGAAATTTGGAGAGCCAAGTGGGAATGCTGTACTGATCATTACCTGCCAGTATCATCAAGATTGGGTGAAAAAATATTTGCTGAGATTTCAGGAAACTCGAAGTTTTTTGGAAGCTTGGCAACCCCTTTCAATGAAAGTGATTCTCGTCAGTCTCTTCATGGGGCTACTTCAATAGGACACAAACCATAACGATAGAACTTGGAACTACATTATTGTGCCAAGTTTCAAAGAGCTAGCACAAACCGTGTTTGATTTAGAGGTCCAACTACATGTATCCATATAGGAGAAAACAGAGTGAAACGTAAACATGAAAACGGTTACTGCAAAGGAACGGTTTAACCTAGAAGAACAAAATTTGGTGAGCCAAGTGGGATTGGTGTCCTGATCATTAGCTGTCAGTATCATCAAGATTGGGTGAACAAATATTTGCTGAGATTTCAGGAAACTCGTAGTTTTTCGGAAGCATGGCAATCCCTTTCAATGAAAGTGATTCTCGTCCGTCTCTTCTTGGGGCTCCTTCAATAGGACACAAACCATAGCGATAGACCTTGGAACTACATTATTGTGCCAAGTTTCAAAGAGCTAACACAAACCGCGGTTGATTTAGAGTTCCAACTACATGTATCCATATAGGGGAAAACAGAGTGAAACCTAAGAATGAAAAAGGTTACTGCAATGGAACGGTTTAACCTCGAAGAACGAAATTTGGTGAGCCAAGTCGGATTGGTGTACTAATCATTACCTGCCTCTATCATCAAGATTGGGTGAAAAAATGTTTGCGGAGATATCCGGAAATTCGTAGTTTTTCGGAAGCTTGGCAACCCCTTTTAATGAAAGTGATTCTCGTAAGTCTCTGCTTGGGGCTACTTCAATAGGACACAAACCATAGCAATAGAACTTGGAACCTCATCATTGTGCCAAGTTTCAAAGAGCTAGCACCAACCGTGTTTGATTTAGAGGTCCAACTACATGTATCCATAGAGGAGAAAACAGAGTGAAACCTAAACATGAAAACGGTTACTGCAAAGGAACGGTTTAACCTAGAAGAACGAAATTTGGTGAGCCAAGTGGGATTAGTGTACTGATCATTACCTGCCAGTATCATCAAGATTGGGTGAAAAAATGTTTGCTCAGATTTCAGGAAATCGTAGTTTTTTGGAAGCTGGGCAACCCCTTCCAATGTAAGTGATTCTCGTCAGTCTCTGCTTGGGGCGACTTCAATAGAACACAAACCATAGCAATAGAACTCGGAAATAGATTATTGTGCCAGTTTCAAAGAGCTAGCACAAACCGTGTTTGATTTAGAGTTCCAACTACATGTATCCATATAGGAGAAAACAGAGTGAAACCTAAACATGAAAACGGTTACTGCAAATGATCGGTTTAACCTAGAAGAACGAAATTTGGTGAGCCAAGTGGGATTGGTGTCCTGATCATTAGCTGCCAGTATCATCAAGATTGGTTGAACAAATATTTGCTGAGATTTCAGGAAACTCGTAGTTTTTTGGAAGCATGGCAATCCCTTTCAATGAAAGTGATTCTCGTCCGTCTCTGCTTGGGGCTCCTTCAATAGGACACAAACCATAGCGATAGAACTTGGAACTACATTATTGTGCCAAGTTTCAAAGAGCTAACACAAACCGCGGTTGATTTAGGTTCCAACTACATGTATCCATATAGGGGAAAACAGAGTGAAACCTAAGAATGAAAACGGTTACTGCAATGGAACGGTTTAACCTCGAAGAACGAAATTTGGTGAGCCAAGTGGGAATTGGTGTCCTGATCATTACCTGCCAGTATCATCAAGATTGTGTGAAAAAATGTTTGCTGAGATTTCAGGAAACTCGTAGTTTTTCGGAAGCTTGGCAATCCCTTTCAATGAAAGTGATTCTCGTCAGTCTCTGCTTGGGGTCCTTCAATAGGACTCAAACCATAGAAATAGAACTTGGAACTACATTATTGTGCCAAGTTTCAAAGAGGTAGCACAAACCCTGTTTGATTTAGAGTTCCAACTACATGTATCCATATTATAGAAAACAGAGTGAAACCTAAAAATGAAAACGGTTACTGCAATGGAACAATTTAATCTAGAAGAACGAAATTTTGTGAGCCAAGTGGGATTGGTGTACTGATCATTACCTGCCAGAATCATCAAGATTGGGTGAAAAAAGGTTTGCTGAGATTTCCGAAAACTAGAAGTTTTTCGGAAACTTGGCAACCCCTTTCAATGAAAGTGATTCTCGTCAGTCTCTGCTTAGAGCGACTTCAATAGGACATAAACCATAGCGATAGAACTTGGAACTTTATTATTGTGCCAAGTTTCAAAGAGCTAGCACAAACCATGTTTGATTTAGAGTTCCAACTACATGTATCCATATAGGAGAAAACAGAGTGAAACCTAAAAATGAAAACAGTTACTGCAAAGGAACGATTTAATCTAGAAGAACGAAATTTGGAAAGCCAAGTGGGAATGCTGTACTGATCATTACCTGCCAGTATCATCAAGATTGGGTGAAAAAATATTTGCTGAGATTTCAGGAAACTCGTAGTTTTTCGGAAAGCTTGGCAATCCCTTTCAATGAAAGTGATTCTCGTCAGGCTCTGCTTGGGGCTCCTTCAATAGGACTCAAACCATAGCGATAGAACTTGGAACTACATTATTGTGCCAAGTTTCAAAGAGCTAGAACAAACCCTGTTTGATTAGAGTTCCAAATACATGTATCCATATAGGAGAAAACAGAGTGAAACCTAAACATGAAAAAGGTTACTGCAAACGAATGGTTTAACCTAGAAGAACGAAATTTGGTGAGCCAAGTGGGATTGGTGTACTGATCATTACCTGCCAGTATCATCAAGATGGGGTGAAAAAATGTTTGCTCAGATTTCAGGAAACGCGTAGTTTTTCGCAAGCTGGGCAACCCCTTTCAATGAAAGTGATTCTCGTAAGTCTCTGCTTGGGGCTACTTCAATAGGACACAAACCAAAGCGAAAGAACTTGGAACTACATTATTGTGCCAAGTTTCAAAGAGCTAGCACAAACCCTGTTTGATTTAGAGTTCCAACTACATGTATCCATATAGGAGAAAACAGAGTGAAACCTAAAAATGAAAACGGTTACTGCAAAGGAACGATTTAATGTAGAAGAACGAAATTTTGTGAGCCAAGTGGGATTGGTGTACTGATCATTACCTGCCAGTATCATCAAGATTGGGTGAAAAAAGGTTTGCTGAGATTTCCGGAAACTAGAAGTTTTTCGGAAACTTGGCAACCCCTTTCAATGTAAGTGATTCTCGTCAGTCTCTGCTTAGAGCGACTTCAATAGGACATAAACCATAGCGATAGAACTTGGAACTTTATTATTGTGCCAAGTTTCAAAGAGCTAGCACAAACCATGTTTGATTTAGAGTTCCAACTACATGTATCCATATAGGAGAAAACAGAGTGAAACCTAAAAATGAAAACGGTTACTGCAAAGGAACGATTTAATGTAGAAGAACGAAATTTGGAGAGCCAAGTGGGAATGATGTACTGATCATTACCTGCCAGTATCATCAAGATTGGGTGAAAAAATATTTGCTGAGATTTCAGGAAACTCGTAGTTTTTTGGAAGCTTGGCAACCCCTTTCAATGAAAGTGATTCTCGTCAGTCTCTGCTTGGGGCTACTTCAATATGACACAAACCATAGCGAGAGAACTTGGAACTACATTATTGTGCCAAGTTTCAAAGAGCTAGCACAAACCGTGTTGATTTGGAGGTCCAACTACATGTATCCATATAGGGGAAAACAGAGTGAAACGTAAACATGAAAACGGTTACTGCAAAGGATCGGTTTAACCTAGAAGAACGAAATTTGGTGAGCCAAGTGGGATTGGTGTCCTGATCATTAGCTGCCAGTGTCATCAAGATTGGGAGAACAAATATTTGCTGAGATTTCAGGAAACTCGTAGTTTTTCGGAAGCATTCAATCCCTTTCAATGAAAGTGATTCTCGTCCGTCTCTGCTTGGGGCTCCTTCAATAGGACACAAACCATAGCGATAGATCTTGGAACTACATTATTGTGCCAAGTTTCAAAGAGCTAACACAAACCGCGGTTGATTTAGAGTTCCAACTACATGTATCCATATAGGGGAAAACAGAGTGAAACCTAAGAATGAAAACGGTTACTGCAATGGAACGGTTTAACCTCGAAGAACGAAATTTGGTGAGCCAAGTGGGATTGGTGTACTAATCATTACCTTCCACTATCATCAAGATTGGGTGAAAAAATGTTTGCTGAGATATCCGGAAATTCGTAGTTTTTCGGAAGCTTGGCCACCCCTTTTAATGAAAGTGATTCTCGTAAGTCTCTGCTTGGGGCTACTTCAATAGGACACAAACCATAGCAATAGAACTTGGAACCTCATCATTGTGCCAAGTTTCAAAGAGCTAGCACCAACCCTGTTTGATTTAGAGTTCGAACTACATGTATCCATATAGGAGAAAACAGAGTGAAACCGAAACATGAAAACGGTTTCTGCAAAGGAACAGTTTAACCTAGAAGAACGAAATTTGGTGAGCCAAGTGGGATTGGTGTACTGATCATTACCTGGCAGTATCATTAAGATTGGGTGAAAAAATGCTGAGGTGTCATGAAACTAGTAGTTTTTTGGAAGCTTGGCAACCCCTTTCAATGAAAGTGATTCTCGTCAGTCTCTGCTTGGGGCTACTTCCATAGGACACAAACCATAACGCTAGAACTTGGAACTATATTATTGTGCCAAGTTTCATAGAGCTAGCTCAAACCGTGTTTGATTTAGAGGTCCAAATACATGTATCCATATAGGAGAAAACAGAGTGAAACGTAAACATGAAAACGGTTGCTACAAAGGAACGGTTTAACCTAGAAGAACGAAATTTGGTGAGCCAAGTGGGATTAGTGTACTGATCATTACCTGCCAGTATCATCAAGATTGGGTGAAAAAATGTTTGCTCAGATTTCAGGAAATCATAGTTTTTTGGAAGCTTGGCAACCCCTTTCAATGTAAGTGATTCTCGTCAGTCTCTGCTTGGGGCGACTTCAATAGGACACAAACCATAGCAATAGAACTTGGAACTACATTATTGTGCCAGTTTCAAGAGCTAGCACAAACCGTGTTTGATTTAGAGTTCCAACTACATGTATCCATATAGGAGAAAACGGAGTGAAACCTAAACATGAAAACAGTTACTGCAAAGGATCGTTTTAACCTAGAAGAACGAAATTTGGTGAGCCAAGTGGGATTGGTGTCCTGATCATTACCTGCCAGTATCATCAAGATTGGGTGAAAAAATGTTGCTGAGATTTCAGGAAACTCGAAGTTTTTTGGAAGCTTGGCAACCCCTTTCAATGAAAGTGATTCTCGTCCGTCTCTGCTTGGGGCTACTTCAATAGGACACAAACCATAGCGATAGAACTTGGAACTACATTATTGTGTGACAAGTTTCAAAGAGCTAGCACAAACAGTTTTTGATTTAGAGTTCCAACTACAAGTATCCATATAGGAGAAAACAGAGTGAAACCTAAACATGAAAACGGTTACTGCAAAGGAACGGTTTAACCTAGAAGAACGAATTTGGTGATCCAACTAAGATGGGTGTTCTGATCATTACCTGCCAGTATCATCAAGATTGGGTGAAAAATGTTTGCTGAGATTTCAGGAAACTCGTAGTTTTTTGGAAACTTTGAAACCCCTTTCAATGGAAGTGATTCTCGTCAGTCTCTGTTTGGGGCTACTTCAATAGGACACAAACCATAACGATAGAACTTGGAACTACATTATTGTGCCAAGTTTTAAAGAGCTAGCACAAACCGTGTTTGATTTAGAGGTCCAACTACATGTATCCATAGAGGAGAAAACAGAGTGAAACCTAAACATGAAAACGGTTACTGCAAAGGAACGCTTTAACCTAGAAGAACGAAATTTGGTGAGCCAAGTGGGATTGGTGTACTGATCATTACCTGCCAGTATCATCAAGATTGGTTGAAAAAATGTCTGCTCAGATTTCAGGAAATCGTAGTTTTTTGGAAGATTGGCAACCCCTTTCAATGTAAGTGATTCTCGTCAGTCTCTGCTTGGGGCTACTTCAATAGGACACAAACCATAGCAATAGAACTTGGAACTACATTATTGTGCCAAGTTTCAAAGAGCTGGCACAAACCGTGTTTGATTTAGAGTTCCAACTACATGTATCCATATAGGAGAAAACAGAGTGAAACCTAAAAATGAAAACGGTTACTGCAAAGGAACAATTTAATCTAGAAGAACGAAATTTGGAGAGCCAAGTGGGAATGATGTACTGATCATTACCTGCCAGTATCATCAAGATTGGGTGAAAAAATATTTGCTGAGATTTCAGGAAACTCGTAGTTTTTCGGAAGCATGGCAATCCCTTTCAATGAAAGTGATTCTCGTCCGTCTCTGCTTGGGGCTACTTCAATAGGACACAAACCATAGCGAGAGAACTTGGAACTACATTATTGTGCCAAGTTTCAAAGAGCTAGCACAAACCGTGTTTGATTTAGAGGTCCAACTACATGTATCCATATAGGAGAAAACAGAGTGAAACGTAAACATGAAAACGGTTACTGCAAAGGAACGCTTTAACCTAGAAGAACGAAATTGGTGAGCCAAGTGGGATTGGTGTACTGATCATTACCTGCCAGTATCATCAAGATTGGGTGAAAAAATGTTTGCTCAGATTTCAGGAAATCGTAGTTTTTTGGAAGCTGGGCAACCCCTTCCAATGTAAGTGATTCTCGTCAGTCTCTGCTTGGGGCGACTTCAATAGAACACAAACCATAGCAATAGAACTTGGAAATACATTATTGTGCCAGTTTCAAAGAGCTAGCACAAACCGTGTTTGATTTAGAGTTCCAACTACATGTATCCATATAGGAGAAAACAGAGTGAAACCTAAACATGAAAACGGTTACTGCAAAGGATCGGTTTAACCTAGAAGAACGAAATTTGGTGAGCCAAGTGGGATTGGTGTCCTGATCATTAGCTGCCAGTATCATCAAGATTGGGCGAACAAATATTTGCTGAGATTTCAGGAAACTCGTAGTTTTTCGGAAGCATGGCAATCCCTTTCAATGAAAGTGATTCTCGTCCGTCTCTGCTTGGGGCTCCTTCAATAGGACACAAACCATAGCGATAGAACTTGGAACTACATTATTGTGCCAAGTTTCAAAGAGCTAACACAAACCGCGCGTTGATTTAGAGTTCCAACTACATGTATCCATATAGAGGAAAACAGAGTGAAACCTAAGAATGAAAACGGTTACTGCAATGGAACGGTTTAACCTCGAAGAACGAAATTTGGTGAGCCAAGTGGGATTGGTGTACTAATCATTACCTGCCACTATCATCAAGATTGGGTGAAAAAATGTTTGCTCAGATTTCAGGAAACGCGTAGTTTTTCGCAAGCTGGGCAACCCCTTTCAATGAAAGTGATTCTCGTAAGTCTCTGCTTGGGGCTACTTCAATAGGACACAAACCAAAGCGAAAGAACTTGGAACTACATTATTGTGCCAAGTTTCAAAGAGCTAGCACAAACCCTGTTTGATTTAGAGTTCCAACTACATGTATCCCTATAGGAGAAAACAGAGTGAAACCTAAACATGAAAACGGTTACTGCAAACGAACAGTTAAACCTAGAAGAACGGAATTTGGTGAGCCAAGTGGGATTGGTGTCATGATCATTGCCTGCCAGTATCATCAAGATTTGGTGAAAAAATGTTTGATGAGATTTCGGGAAACTCGTAGTTTTTCAGAAGTTTTGCAACCCATTTCAATGAAAGTGATTCTCGTCAGTCTCTGCTTGGGGCTCCTTCAATAGGACAGAAACCATAGCGATAGAACTTGGAAATACATTATTGTGCCAAGTTTCAATTAGGTAGCACAAACCGTGTTTGATTTAGAGTTCCAACTACATGTATCCATATAGGAGAAAACAGAGTGAAACTTAAACATGAAAACGGTTACTGCAAAGGAACGGTTTAACCTAGAAGAACGAAATTTGGTGAGCCAAGTGGGATTGGTGTACTGATCATTACCTGCAAGTATCATAAAGATTGGGTGAAAAATTGTTTGCTCAAACTACAAGAAATCTAGTTTTTTAGAAGCTTGGCAACCCCTTTCAATGAAGTGATATTCGTCAGTCTCTGCTTGGGGCTACTTCCATAGGACACAAACCATAGTGATAGAACTAGGAACTACATTATTGTGCCAAATTGCAAAGAGCTAGCACAAACCGTGTTTGATTTAGAGTTCCAAATACATGTATCCATATTGGAGAAAACAGAGTGAAACCTAAACATGAAAACGTTACTGCAAAGGAACGGTTTAACCTAGAAGACGAAATTTGGCGAGCCAAGTGCGATTGGTGTACTGATCATTACCTGCCAGTATCATCAAGATTGGGTGAAAAAATGTTTGCTGAGGTGTCAGGAACTCGTAGTTTTTTGGAAGCTTGGCAACCCCTTTCAATGAAAGTGATTCTCGTCAGTCTCTGCTTGGGGCTGCTTCAATAGGACACAAACCATAGCGAGAGAACTTGGAACTATATTATTGTGCCTAGTTTCAAAAAGCTAGCACAAACCGTGTTTGATTAGAGTTCCAACCACATGTATCCATATAGGAGAAAACAGAGTAAAACCTAAACATGAAAACGGTTACTGTAAAGGAACGGTTTAACCTCGAAGAAGGAAACTTGGTGAGCCAAGTGGGACTACTGTACTGATCATTACCTGGAAGTATCATCAAGTTTGGGTGAAAAAATGTTTGCTGAGATTTCAGGAAACTCGTAGTTTTTAGGAAGATTGGCAACCCCTTGCAATGAATGTGATTCTCGTCAGTCTCTGCTTGGGCTACTTCTATAGGACACAGACCATAGCGATAGAACTTGGAACTACATTATTGTGCCAAGTTCAAAGAGCTAGCACAAACCATGTTTGATTTTGAGTTCCAACTACATGTATCCATATAGGAGAAAACACAGTGAAACCAAAACATGAAAACAGTAACTGCAAACGAACATTTTAACCTAGAAGAACGAAATTTGGTGAGCCAAGTGGGACTGGTGTACTGATCATTACCTGCAAGTATCATCAAGATTGGGTGAAAAAATGTTTGCTGGGATTTCCGGAAACTCGTAGTTTCCGGATGCTTGGCAACCCCTTTCAATGAAAGTGATTCTCTTCAGTCTCTGCTTGGGACGACTTCAATAGGACACAAACCATAGCGATAGAACTTGGAACTACATTATTGTGCCAAGTTACAAAGAGCTAGCACAACCGTGTTTGATTTAGAGTTCCAACTACATGTATCCATATAGGAGAAAACAGAGTGAAACCTAAACGTGAAACGGTTACTGCAAAGGAACGGTTTAACCTAGAAGAACGAAATTTGGTGAGCCAAGAGGAATTGGTGTACTGATCATTACCTTCCAGTATCATCTAGATTGGGTGAAAAAATGTTTGCTGAGATATCCGGAAACTCATTGTTTTTTGGAACCTTGGCAAACCCTTGCAATGAATATGATTCTCGTCAGTCTCTGCTTGGGGCTACTTCTATAGGACACAGACCATAGCGATAGAACTTCGAACTACATTATTGTGCCAAGTTCAAAGAGCTAGCACAAACCGTGTTTGATTTTGAGTTCCAACTACATGTATCCATATAGGAGAAAACACAGTGTAACCTAAACATGAAAACAGTAACTGCAAACGAACAGTTTAACCTAGAAGAACGAAATTTGGTGAGCCAAGTGGGACTGGTGTACTGATCATTACCTGCAAGTATCATCAGGATTGGGTGAAAAAATGTTTGCTGAGATTTCAGGAAACTCCGTAGTTTTTCGGAAGCTTGGCAACCACTTTCAATGAAAGTGATTCTCTTCAGTCTCTGCTTGAGGCTACTTCAATAGGACAGAAACCATAGCGATAGAACTTGGAACTACATTATTGTGCCAAGTTTCAAAGAGCTAGCACAAACCGTGTTTGATTTAGAGTTCCAACTACATGTATCCCTATAGGAGAAAACAGAGTGAAACCTAAACATGAAATCGGTTACTGCAAACGAACGGTATAACCTAGAAGAACTAAATTTGGTGAGCCAAGTGGGATTGGTGTCCTCATCATTACCTGCCAGTATGATCAAGACTGGGTGAAACAATGTTTGCTGAGATTTCCGGAAACTCGTAGTTTTTCGGAAGCTTGGCAACCCGTTTCAATGAAAGTGATTCTCGTCAGTCTCTGCTTGGGGCTACTTCAATAGGACACAAACCATAGCGATCGAACTTCGAACTACATTATTGTGCCAAGTTTCAAAGAGCTAGCACAAACCGTGTTTGATTTAGAGTTCCAACTACATGTATCCATATACAAGAAAACATAGTGAAACCTAAACATGAAAACTGTTCCTGCAAAGGAACGGTTTAACCTAGAAGAACGAAATTTGGTGAGCCAAGTGAGATTGGTGTACTGATCATTACCTGCCAGTATCATCAAGATTGGGTGAAAAATGTTTGCTGATGTTTCCGGAAACTCGTAGTTTTTCGGAAGCTTGGCAACCCCTTTCAATGAAAGTGATTCACGTCAGTCTCTGCTTGGGACGACTTCAATAGGACACAAACCATAGCGATAGAACTTGGAACGACTTCGTTGTGCAATGTTTCAAAGAGCTAGCACAAACCGTGTTTGATTTAGAGTTCCAACTACATGTATCCATATAGGAGAAAACAGAGTGAAACCTAAACATGAAAACGGTTACTGAAAAGGAACGGTTTAACCTAGAAGAACGAAATTTGGTGAGCCAAGTGGGACTGGTGAACTGATCATTACCTGCCAGTATCATCAAGATTGGGTGAAAAAAGGTTTGCTCAGATTATCGGAAACTCGTAGTTTTTCGGAAGCTTGGCAACCCCTTTCAATGAAAGTGATTCTCGTCAGTCTCTGCATGGGTCTACTTCAATAGGACACAAACCACAGCGATAGAACTTGGAACTACATCATTGTGCCAAGTTTCAAAGAGCTAGCACAAACCGTGTTTGATTTAGAGTTCCAACTACAAGTATCCACATAGGAGAAAACAGAGTTAAACCTAAACATGAAAATGGTTACTGCAAAGGAACAGTTTAACCTAGAAGAACTAAATTTGGTGAGAGAAGTGGGATTGGTGCACTTATCATTGCCTGCCAGTATCATCAAGATTGGGTGAAAAATGTTTGCTGAGATGTCCGGAACCTCGTAATTTTTCGGAAGCTTGGCAACCCCTTTCAATGAAAGTGATTCTCGTCAGTCTCTGCTTGGGGCTACTTCAATAGGATACAAACCATAGCGATAGAACGTGGAACTACATTATTGTGCCAATTTTCAAAGTTCTAGCACAAACCGTGTTTGATTTAGAGTTCAAACTACAAGTATCCATATAGGAGAAAACAGAGTGAAACCTAAACATGAAAACGGTTACTGCAAACAAACGGTTTATCCTAGAATTAAGAAATATGGTGAGCCAAGTGGGATTGGTGTACTGATCATTACCTGCACGTATCATCAAGATTGGGTGAAAAAATGTTTGCTGAGATTTCCGGAAACTCGTAGTTTTCCGGAAGCTTGGCAACCCCTTTCAATGAAAGTTATTCTCCTCAGTCTCTGCTTGGGGCGACTTCAATAGGACACAAACCACAGCGATAGAACTTGGAACTAATTATTGTGCCACGTTTCAAAGAGCAGGCACAAACCGTGTTTGATTTAGAGTTCCAACTACATGTATCCATATAGGAGAAAACAGAGTGAAACCTAAACATGAAAACGGTTACTGCAAAGGAACGGTTTAACCTAGAAGAACGAAATTTGGTGAGCCAAGAGGGATTGGTGTACTGATCATTATCTTCCAGTATCATCGAGATTGGGTGAAAAAATGTTTGCTGAGATTTCCGGAAACTCATTGTTTTTTGGAACCTTGGCAAACCCTTGCAATGAATATGATTCTCGTCAGTCTCTCCTTGGGGCTACTTCTATAGGACACAGACCATAGCGATAGAACTTCGAACCTACATTATTGTGCCAAGTTCAAAGAGCTAGCACAAACCGTGTTTGATTTTGAGTTCCAACTACATGTATCCATATAGGAGAAAACACAGTGAAACCTAAACATGAAAACAGTAACTGCAAACAAACAGTTTAACCTAGAAGAACGAAATTTGGTGAGCCAAGTGAGACTGGTGTACTGATCATTACCTGCAAGTATCATCAAGATTTGTTGAAAAAATGTTTGCTGAGATTTCAGGAAACTCGTAGTTTTTCGGAAGCTTGGCAACCACTTTCAATGAAAGTGATTCTCTTCAGTCTCTGCTTGGGGCTACTTCAATAGGACACAAACCATAGCGATAGAACTTGGAACTACATTATTGTGCCAAGTTTCAAAAGTGCTAGCACAAACCGTGTTTGATTTAGAGTTCCAACTACATGTATCCCTATAGGATAAAACAGAGTGAAACCTAAACATGAAAACGGTTACTGCAAACGAACGGTATAACCTAGAAGAACTAAATTTGGTGAGCCAAGTGGGATTGGTGTCCTCATCATTACCTGCCAGTATCATCAAGATTGGGTGAAAAATGTTTGCTGAGATTTCCGGAAACTCGTAGTTTTTCGGAAGGCTTGGCAACCCTTTCAATGAAAGTGATTCTCGTCAGTCTCTGCTTGGGGCTACTTCAATAGGACACAAACCATAGCGATCGAACTTCGAACTACATTATTGTGCCAAGTTTCAAAGAGCTAGCACAAACCGTGTTTGATTTAGAGTTCCAACTACATGTATCCATATACAAGAAAACATAGTAAAACCTAAACATGAAAACTGTTCCTGCAAAGGAACGGTTTAACCTAGAAGAACGAAATTTGGTGAGCCAAGTGAGATTGGTGTACTGATCATTACCTGCCAGTATCATCAAGATTGGGTGAAAAAAATGTTTGCTCAGATTTCAGGAAACTCGTAGTTTTTCGGAAGCTTGGCAACCCCTTTCAATGAAAGTGATTCTCATCAGTCTCTGCTTGGGGCTACTTTCAATAGGACACAAACCACAGCGATAGAACTTGGAACTACATGTGCCACGTTTCAAAGAGCAGGCAAAAACCGTGTTTCATTTAGAGTTCCAAATACATGTATCCATATAGGAGAAAACAGAGTGAAACCTAAACATGAAAACGGTTACTGCAAATGAACGGTTTAATCTAGAAGAACGAAATTTGGTGAGCCAAGTGGAATTCGTGTACTTATCATTACCTGCCAGTATCATCAAGATTGGGTGAAAAAATGTGTGCTGAGATTTCAGGAAACTCGTAGTTTTTCGGAAGCTTGGCAACCCCTTTCAATGAAAGTGATTCTCATCATTCTCTGCCTCGGGATCCTTCAATAGGACACAAACCATAGCGATAGAACTTGGAACTTCATTATTGTGCCAAGTTTCAAAGAGCTAGCACAAACTGTGTTTGATTTAGAGTTCCAACTACATGTATCCATATAGGAGAAAACAGAGTGAAACCTAAATATGAAAATGGTTACTGCAAAGGAACGGTTTAACCTAGAAGAACGAAATTTGGTTAGACAAGAGAGACTGGAGTACTGATCATTACCTGCCAGTATCATCAAGATTGGGTGAAAAAATGTTTGCTCAGATTTCAGGAAACTCGTAGTTTTTCGGAAGCTTAGCAACCCCTTTCAAAGTAAGTGATTTTCGTCAGTCTCTGCTTGGGGCTACTTCAATAGGACACAAACCATAGCGATAGAACTTGGAACTACATTATTGTGCCAATTTTCAAAGAGCTAGCACAAACTGTGTTTGATTTAGAGTTCCAACTACATGTATCCATATAGGAGAAAACAGAGTGAAACCTAAATATGAAAATGGTTACTGCAAAGGAACGGTTTAACCTAGAAGAACGAAATTTGGTGAGCCAAGTGGGATTGGTGTCCTGATCATTACCTGCCAGTATAATCAAGATTGGGTGAAAAAATGTTTGCTGAGATTTCAGGAAACTCATAGTGTATCGGAAGCTTTGCAACCCCTTTCAATGTAAGTGATTTTCGTCAGTCTCTGCTTGGGGCTACTTCAATAGGACACAAACCATAGCGATAGAACTTGGAACTACATTATTGTGCCAATTTTCAAAGAGCTAGCACAAACCGTGTTTGATTTAGAGTTGAAAATACAAGTATCCCGACAGGAGAAAACAGAGTGAAACCTAAACATGAAAATGGTTACTGCAAACAAACGATTTAACCTAGAATAAAGAAATTTGGTGAGCCAAGTGGGATTGGTGTACTGATCATTACCTGCCAGTATCATCAAGATTGGGTGAAAAAATGTTTTGCTGAGATTTCAGGAAACTCTTAGTTTTTCGGAAGCTTGGCAACCCCTTTCAATCAAAGTGATTCTCTTCAGTCTCTGCTTGGGGCTACTTCAAAAGGACACAAACCATAGTGGAGAAACTTGGAAGTACATTATTATGCCAAGTTTCAAATAGCTAGAACAAACCGTGTTTGATTTAGAGTTCCAAATACATTTATCCATATAGGAGAAAACAGAGTGAAACCTAAACATGAAAACGGTTACTGCAAACGAACGGTTTAAACTAGAAGAACGAAATGTGGTGAGCCAAGTTGGATTGGTGTACTGATCATTACCTGCCAGTATCATCAAGATTGGGTGAAAAAAATGTTTGTAGAGATTTCTGGAAACTCGTAGTTTTTCGGAAGCTTGGCAACCCCTTTCAATGAAAGTGATTGTCGTCAGTCTCTGCTTGGGGCTACTTCAATAGGACACAAACCATAGCGATAGAACTTGGAACTACATCATGGTGCCAAGTTTGAAAGAGCTAGCACAAACCGTGTTTGATTTGGAGTTCCAACTACATGTATCCATATAGGAGAAAACAGAGTGAAACCTAAACATGAAAACGGTTACTTCAAAGGAACGGTTTAACCTAGAAGAACGAAATTTGGTGAGCCAAGTGGGATTGGTGTCCTGATCACTACCTGAAAGTATCATCAAGTTTGGGTGAAAAAATGTTTGCTGAGATTTCAGGGAACTCATAGTTTTTCGGAAGCTTGGCAACCCCTTTCATTGAAACTGATTCTCGTCAGTCTCTGCTTGGGGCTAATTCAATAGGGACACAAAACAAAGCGATAGAACTTGGAACTACATTATTGTGCCATGTTTCAAAGAGCTAGCACAAACCTTGTTTGATTTATAGTTCCATCTACATGTATCCATATAGGAGAAAACAGAGTGAAACCTAAACATGAAAACGGTTACTTCAAACGAACGGTTTAAACTAGAAGAACGAAATTTGGTGAGCCAAGTGGGATTGGTGGACTGATCATTACCTGCCAGTATCATCACGATTGGGTGAGGAAATGTTTGTAGAGATTTCAGGAAACTCCTAGTTTTTCGGAAGCTTGGAAACCCCTTTCAGTGAAAGTGATTGTCGTCAGTCTCTGCTTGGGGCTACTTCAATAGGACACAAACCATAGCGATACAACTTGGAACTACATCATTGTGCCAAGTTTAAAAGAGCTCCACAATCCGTGTTTGATTTAGAGTTAAAACTACATGTATCCATATAGGATAAAAGACAGTGAAACCGAAACATGAATACGGTTACTGCAAACAAACGATTTAACCTAGAATAAAGAAATTTGGTGAGCCCAAGTGGGATTGGTGTACTGATCATTACCTGCCAGTATCATCAAGATGGGGTGAAAAAATGTTTGCTGAGATTTCAGGAAGTTCGTAGTTTATTGGAAGCTTGGCAACCCCTTTCAATGAAAGTGATTGTCGTCAGTCTCTGCTTGGGGCTACTTCAATAGGACACAAACCATAGCGATAGAACTTGGAATTACATCATTGTGCCAAGTTTAAAAGAGCTAGCACAAACCGTGTTTGATTTAGAGTTCCAACTACATGTATCCATATAGGAGAAAATAGAGTGAAACCTAAACATGAAAACGGTTACGGCAAAGGAACGGTTTAACCTAGAAGAACGAAATTTGGTGAGCCAAGTGGGATTGGTGTCCTGATCACTACCTGAAAGTACCATCAAGATTGGGTGAAAAAATGTTTGCTGAGATTTCAGGAAACTCATAGTGTTTCGCAAGCTTGGCAACCCCTTTCAATGAAAGTGATTCTCGTCAGTCTCTGCTTGGGGCTACTGCAATAGGACACAAACCATAGCCATAGAACTTGGAACTACATTATTGTGCCAAGTTTCAAAGAGCTAGCACAAACCGTGTTAGATTTAGAGTTCCAAATACGTGTATCCATATACAAGAAAACAGAGTGAAACCTAAACATGGAAACGGTTACTGCAAAGGAACAGTTAAACCTAGAAGAAAGAAATTTGGTGAGCCTAGTGGGATTGGTGTACTGATCATTACCTGCCAGTATCATCAAGATTGGGTGAAAAAATGTTTGCAGAGATTTCAGGAAACTCGTAGTTTTGTGGAAGCTTGGCAAGCCCTTTCAATGAAAGTGATTCTTGTCAATCTCTGCTTGGGGATACTTCAATAGGACACAAACCATAGCGATAGAACCTGGAAGTACATTATTGTGCCAATTTTCAAAGAGCTAGCACAAACCGTGTTTGATTTAGAGTTCCAACTACATGTATCCATATAGGAGAAAACAGAGTGAAACCTAAACAAGAAAACGGTTACTGCAAAGGAACGGTTTAACCTAGAAGAACGAAATTTGGTGAGCCAATGGGATTGGTGTACGGATCATTACCTGCCAGTATCATCAAGATTGGGTGAAAAAATGTTTGTAGAGATTTCTGGAAACTCGTAGTTTTTCGGAAGCTTGGCAACCCCTTTCAATGAAAGTGATTGTCGTCAGTCTCTGCTTGGGGCTACTTCAATAGGACACAAACCATAGCGATAGAACTTGGAACTACATCATGGTGCCAAGTTTGAAAGAGCTAGCACAAACCGTGTTTGATTTGGAGTTCCACCTACATGTATCCATATAGGAGAAAACAGAGTGAAACCTAAACATGAAAACGGTTACTTCAAAGGAACGGTTTAACCTAGAAGAACGAAATTTGGTGAGCCAAGTGGGATTGGTGTCCTGATCACTACCTGAAAGTATCATCAAGTTTGGGTGAAAAAATGTTTGCTGAGATTTCAGGGAACTCATAGTTTTTCGGAAGCTTGGCAACCCCTTTCATTGAAACTGATTCTCGTCAGTCTCTGCTTGGGGCTAATTCAATAGGACACAAAACAAAGCGATAGAACTTGGAACTACATTATTGTGCCAAGTCTCAAAGAGCTAGCACAAACCTTGTTTGATTTATAGTTCCATCTACATGTATCCATATAGGAGAAAACAGAGTGAAACCTAAACATGAAAACGGTTACTTCAAAACGAACGGTTAAACTAGAAGAACGAAATTTGGTGAGCCAAGTGGGATTGGTGGACTGATCATTACCTGCCAGTATCATCACGATTGGGTGAGGAAATGTTTGTAGAGATTTCAGGAAACTCCTAGTTTTTCGGAAGCTTGGAAACCCCTTTCAGTGAAAGTGATTGTCGTCAGTCTCTGCTTGGGGCTACTTCAATAGGACACAAACCATAGCGATACAACTTGGAACTACATCATTGTGCCAAGTTTAAAAGAGCTCCACAATCCGTGTTTGATTTAGAGTTAAAACTACATGTATCCATATAGGATAAAAGACAGTGAAACCGAAACATGAATACGGTTACTGCAAACAAACGATTTAACCTAGAATAAAGAAATTTGGTGAGCCAAGTGGGATTGGTGTACTGATCATTACCTGCCAGTATCATCAAGATGGGGTGAAAAAATGTTTGCTGAGATTTCAGGAAGTTCGTAGTTTATTGGAAGCTTGGCAACCCCTTTCAATGAAAGTGATTGTCGTCAGTCTCTGCTTGGGGCTACTTCAATAGGACACAAACCATAGCGATAGAACTTGGAATTACATCATTGTGCCAAGTTTAAAAGAGCTAGCACAAACCGTGTTTGATTTAGAGTTCCAACTACATGTATCCATATAGGAGAAAATAGAGTGAAACCTAAACATGAAAACGGTTACGGCAAAGGAACGGTTTAACCTAGAAGAACGAAATTTGGTGAGCCAAGTGGGATTGGTGTCCTGATCACTACCTGAAAGTACCATCAAGATTGGGTGAAAAAATGTTTGCTGAGATTTCAGGAAACTCATAGTGTTTCGCAAGCTTGGCAACCCCTTTCAATGAAAGTGATTCTCGTCAGTCTCTGCTTGGGGCTACTGCAATAGGACACAAACCATAGCCATAGAACTTGGAACTACATTATTGTGCCAAGTTTCAAAGAGCTAGCACAAACCGTGTTAGATTTAGAGTTCCAAATACGTGTATCCATATACAAGAAAACAGAGTGAAACCTAAACATGGAAACGGTTACTGCAAAGGAACAGTTAAACCTAGAAGAAAGAAATTTGGTGAGCCTAGTGGGATTGGTGTACTGATCATTACCTGCCAGTATCATCAAGATTGGGTGAAAAAATGTTTGCAGAGATTTCAGGAAACTCGTAGTTTTGTGGAAGCTTGGCAAGCCCTTTCAATGAAAGTGATTCTTGTCAATCTCTGCTTGGGGATACTTCAATAGGACACAAACCATAGCGATAGAACCTGGAAGTACATTATTGTGCCAATTTTCAAAGAGCTAGCACAAACCGTGTTTGATTTAGAGTTCCAACTACATGTATCCATATAGGAGAAAACAGAGTGAAACCTAAACAAGAAAACGGTTACTGCAAAGGAACGGTTTAACCTAGAAGAACGAAATTTGGTGAGCCAATGGGATTGGTGTACTGATCATTACCTGCCAGTATCATCAAGATTGGGTGAAAAAATGTTTATAGAGATTTCCGGAAACTCATAGTGTATCGGAAGCTTTGCAACTCCTTTCAATGCAAGTGATTGTCGTCAGTCTCTGCTTGGGGCTACTTCAATAGGACACAAACCATAGCGATAGAACTTGGAACTACATCATTGTGCCAAGTTTCAAAGAGCTAGCACAAACCGTGTTTGATTTAGAGTTCCAACTACATGTATCCATATAGGAGAAAACAGAGTGAAACCTAAACAAGAAACGGTTGCTGCAAAGGAACGGTTTAACCTAGAAGAACAAAATTTGGTGAGCCAAGTGGGATTGGTGTACTTATCATTACCAGCCAGTATCATCAAGATTGGGTGAAAAAATGTTTGCTGAGATTTCAGGAAACTCATAGTGTATCGGAAGCTTTGCTACCCCTTTCAATGAAAGTGATTCTCGTCAGTCTCTGCTTGTGCCTGCTTCAATAGGACACAAACCATGGTGATAGAACTTGGAACTACATTATTGTGCCAATTTTCAAAGAGCTAGCACAAACCGTGTTTCATTTAGAGTTCCAACTACATGTATCCATATAGGAGAAAACAGAGTGAAACCTAAACATGAAAACGGTTACTGAAAACGAACGGTTTAACCTAGAAGAACGAAATTTGGTGAGTCAAGTGGGAATGGTGTCCTTATCATTACCTGCCAGTATCATCAAGATTGGGTGAAAAAATGTTTGCTGAGATTTCAGGAAACTCGTAATTTTTTGGAAGTTTGGCAACCCCTTTCAATGAAAGTGATTCTCTTCAGTCTCTGCTTGGGGCTACTTCTATAGGACACAAACGATAGTGATAGAACTTGGAACTACATTATTGTGCCAAGTTTCAAAGAGCTAGCACAAACCGTGTTTGATTTAGAGTTCCAACTACATGTATCCATATACAAGAAAACGGAGTGAAACCTAAACATGGAAACGTTTACTGCAATGGAACGGTTTAACTGAGAAGAACGAAATTTGGTGAGCCAAGTGGGATTGGTGTACTGATCATTACCTGAGAGTATCAACAAGATTGGGTGAAAAAATGTTTGCTGAGATTTCAGGAAAACTCGTAGTTTTTTGGAAGCTTGGCAACCCCTTTCAATGAAAGTGATTCTCGTCAGTCTCTGCTTGGGGCTACTGCAATAGGACACAAACCATAGCGATAGAACTTGGAACTACATCATTGTGCCAAGTTTCAAAGAGCTAGCAGAAACCGTGTTTGATTTAGAGTTCCAAATACATGTATCCATGTAGGAGAAAACAGAGTGAAACCTAAACAAGAAAACGGTTACTGCAAAGGAACGGTTTAACCTAGAAGAACGAAATTTGGAGAGCCAAGTGGGATTGGTGTCCTGATCACAACCTGAAAGTACCATCAAGATTGAGTGAAAAAATGTTTGCTGAGATTTCCAGAAACTCATAGTTTTTCGCAAGCTTGGCAACCCCTTTCAATGAAAGTGATTCTCGTCAGTCTCTGCTTGGGGCTACTGCAATAGGACACAAACCATAGCCATAGAACTTGGAACTACATTATTGTGACCAGTTTCAAAGAGCTAGCACAAACCGTGTTAGATTTAGAGTTCCAACTACATGTATCCATATAGGAGAAAACAGAGTGAAACCTAAACATGAAAACGGTTACTGCCAAGGATACGTTTAACCTAGAAGAAAGAAATTTGGTGAGCCAATGGGATTGGTGTACTGATCATTACCTGCCAGTATCAACAAGATTGGGTGAAAAAATGTTTGCTGATATTTCAGGAAACTCGTAGTTTTTTGGAAGCTTCGCAACCCTTTTAATGAAAGTGATTCTACTCAGTCTCTGCTTTGGGCTACTTCAATAGGAAACAAACCATAGCGATAGAACTTGGAACTTCATTATTGTGCCAAGTTTCAAAGAGCTAGCACAAACCGCGTTAGATTTAGAGTTCCAACTACATATATCCATATAGGAGAAAACAGAGTGAAACCTAAACATGAAAACGGTTACAGCAAACGAACGGTTTAACCTCGACGAACGAAATTTTGGTGAGCCAAGTGGGACTGGTGTACTGATCATTACCTGCCAGTACCATCAAGATTGGGTGAAAAAATGTTTGCTCAGATTTCCGGAAACTCATAGTTTTTCGGAAGCTTGGCAACCCCTTTCAATGAAAGTGATTCTCGTCAGTCTCTGCTTGGGGCTACTTCAATAAGACACAAACCGTAGCGATAGAACTTGAAACTACATTATTGTGCCAAGTTTCCAAGAGCTAGCACAAACCGTGTTAGATTTAGAGTTCCAACTACATATATCCATATTGGAGAATACAGAGTGAAACCTAAAAATGAAAACAGTTACAGTAAACGAATGGTTTAACTTAGAAGAATGAAATTTGGTGAGCCAAGTGGGACTGGTGTACTGGTCATTACCTGCAAGTATCATCAGGATTGGGTGAAAAAATGTTTGCTGATATTTCAGGAAACTCGTAGTTTTTTGGAACCTTGGCAACCCCTTTCAATGAATGTGATACTGGTCAGTCTCTGGTTGGGGCTACTTCAATAGTACACAAACCATAGCGATAGAACTTGGAAATACATTATTGTGCCAAGTTTCAAAGACCTAGCACAAACCGTGTTTGATTTAGAGTCCCAAATAAATGTATCCATATAAGAGAAACCAGAGTGAAACCAAAACATGAAAACGGTTACTGCAAACGAACGGTTGAACCAAGAAGAACATTTGGTGAGCCAAGTGCGATTGGTGTACTGATCATTACCTGTCAGTATCATCAAGATTGGGTGAAAAAATGTTTGCTGAGATCTCCGGAAACTCGTAGTTTTTCGGAAGCTTGACAACCACTTTCAATGAAAGTGATTCTCGTCAGTCTCTGCTTGGGGCTACTTCAATAGGACACAAACCATAGCGATAGAACTTGGAAGTACATATTGTGGCAAGTTTCAAAGAGCTAGCACAAACCGTGTTTGATTTAGAGTTCCAACTACATGTATCTATATAGGAGAAAGCAGAGTGAAACCTAAACATGGAAACGGTTACTGCAAAGGAACGGTTTAACCTAGAAGAACGAAATTTGGTGAGCCAAGTGGGATTGGTGGACTGATCTTTACCTGCAAGTATCATCAAGATTGGTTGAAAAAATATTTGCTGAGATTTCAGGAAACTCGTAGTTTTTTGGAACCTTGGCAACCCCTTTCAATGAATGTGATTCTGGTCAGTCTCTGCTTGGGGGCTACTTGAATAGGACACAAACCATAGCGATAGAATTTGGAACTTCATTATTGTGACAAGTTTCCAAGAGCTAGCACAAACCGTGTTTGAGTTAGAGTTCCAACTACATGTATCCATATAGGAGAAAGCAGAGTGAAACCTAAACATGAAAACGGTTACTGCAATCGAACGGTTTAACCTTGAAGAACATTTGGTGAGCTAAGTGGGATTGGTGTACAGATCATTACCTGCCAGTATATCAAGATTGGGTGAATAAATGTTTGCTGAGATCTCCGGAAACTCGTAGTTTTTCGGAAGCTTGGCAACCCCTTTCAATGAAAGTGATTCTCGTCAGTCTGTGCTTGGGGCTACTTCAATAGGACACAAACCATAGCGATAGAACTTGGAACTACATATTGTGCCAAGTTTCAAAGAGCTAGCACAAACCGTGTTTGAGTTAGAGTTCCAACTACATGTATCCATATAGGAGAAAGCAGAGTGAAACCTAAACATGAAAACGGTTACTTCAAACGAACGGTTTAACCTAGAAGATCGAAATTGGGTGAGCCAAGTGGGACTGGATTAGTGATCATTACCTGAAAGTATCATCAGGATTGGGTGAAAAAATGTTTGCTGATATTTCAGGAAACTGTTAGTTTTTGGAAGCTTGGAAACCCCTTTCAAAAGAAAGTGATATTGGTCAGTCTCTGCTTTGGCCTACATCAATAGGAAACAAACCATAGAGATAGAACTTGGACCTAACTTATTGTGCCAAGTTTCAAAGAGCTAGCACAAACCGTGTTTGATTTAGAGTTCCAATTACATGTATCCACACAGGAGAACAGAGTGAAACCTAAAAATGAAAACGGTTACTGCAAACGAACGGTTTAAACAGGAAGAACGAAATTTTGTGAGCCAAGCGGGACTGGATTAGTGATCATTACCTGAAAATATCATCAGGATTGGGTGAAAAAATATTTGCTGATATTTCAGGGAACTCTTAGTTTTTGGAAGCTTGGCAACCCCTTTCAAAAAAGTGATTTTTGTCAGTCTCTACTTGGGGTTACATCAACAGGAAACAATCCATAGAGATAGAACGTGGAACTACTTTAATGTGCCAAGTGTCAAAGAGCTAGAACAAACCGTGTTTGATTAAGAGTTCCAACTACATGTATCCATATAGGAGAAAACAGAGTGAAACCTAAAAATGAAAATGGTTACTGCAAATGAACGGTTTAACCTAGAAGAACGAAATTTGGTGAGCCAAGTGGAATTGTGTACTGATCATTACCTGAAAGTATCATCAAGATTGGGTGAAATAATATTTGCTGAGATTTCAGGAAACTCGTAGTTTTTTGGAAGCTTGGCTACCCCTTTCAATGAAAGTGATTTTCGTCAGTCTCTGCTTGGCGTTACATCAACAGGAAAGAATCCATAGAGATAGAACGTGGAACTAATTTATTATGCCAAGTTTCAAAGAGCTAGCACAAACGGTGTTTGATTTAGAGTTCCAACAACATGTATCCATACAGGAGAAAACTGAGTGAAACCTAGAAATGGAAACGTCTACTGCAAAGAAACTAATTAACCTAGAATAACGAAATTTGGTGAGCCAAGTGGGACTGGATTTGTGATCATTGCCTGAAAGTATCATCAGGATTGGGTGAAAAAATGTTTGCTGAGATGTCAGGAATCTCGTAGTTTTTTTGGAGCTTGGCAACCCCTTTCAATGAAAGTGATATTCGTCAGTCTCTGCTAGGGCTACATCAACAGGAAAAAAACCATAGAGATAGAAAGTGGAACTACTTGATTGTGCCAAGTTTCAAAGAGCTAGCACAAACCGTGTTTGATTTAGAGTTCCAAATACATGTATCCATATAGGAGAAAACAGAGTGAAACCTAAAAATGCAAACGGTTACTGCAAACGAAAGGTTTAATCTAGAAGAACGAAATTTGGTGAGCCAAGTTGGAGTGGATTAGTGATCATTACCTGAAAGTATCATCAGGATTTTGTGAAAAAATGTCTGCTGAGATTTCAGGAAACTATTAGTTTTTGGAAGCTTGGCAACCCCTTTCAATGAAAGTGATTTTGGTCTGTCTCTGCTAGGGCCTACAGCAACAGAACAAAAACCATAGAGACAGAACGTGGAACTACTTTATTGTGTCAAGTTTCAAAGAGCTACTACAATCCGTGTTTGATTTAGAGTTCCAACTACATGAATTCATATAGGAGAAAACAGAGTGAAACCTAAAAATGAAAACTGTTAATGCAAACGAAAGGTTTAACCTAGAGAATGAAATTTGGTGAGCCAAGTGGGATTGCTGTACTGTTCATTATTTTTTATTTTTTATATTTTTAAAAGAGTGATTGAGAGAGGAGAGAGAGAGATAGAGAGAGAATTTTTAATATTTATTTGTTTGTTCTCGGCGGACACAACATCTTTGTTGGTATGTGGGTGCTGAGGATCGAACCCTGGCCGAACGCATGCCAGGCGTGCGTGCTACCGCTTGAGCCCCATGCCCAGCCATGGAGTACTGTTCATTACCTGAAAGTATCATCAAGATTGGGTGAAAAAAATGTTTGCTGAGACTTCTGGAACTCGTAGTTTTTTGCAAGCTTGGCAATCCCTTTGAATGAAAGTGATATTCTTCAGTCTCTGCTTGGGGCTACATCAACAGGAAATAAACCATAGAGATAGAACTTGAAACTACTTTATTGTGCCAAGTTTCAAATAGCTAGCACAAACCGTGTTTGATTTACAGTTCCAAATACATGTATCCATATATGAGAAAACAGAGTGAAACCTAAGAATGAAAACGGTTACTGCAAACGAACGGTTTAACCTAGAAGAACAAAATTTTGTGAGCCAAGTGGGATTGGTGTACTGGTCATTAACTGAAAGTATCATAAAGATTTTGTGAAAAAATGTTTGCTGAGACTTGTGGAAACTCATAGTTTTTTGGAAGCTTGGCAATCCCATTCAGTGAAAGTGATATTCGACAGTCTCTTCTTGGGCCTACATCAACAGGAAAAAAAAAATCAAAGAGAAAGAACGTGGAACTAGTTCATTGTGTCAAGTTTCAAAGATCTAGTACAAACCGTGTTTGATTTAGAGTTCCAACTACATGTATCCATATAGGAGAAAACAGAGTGAAACCTAAAAATGAGAACGGTTAATGCAAACGAACGGTTTAACCTAGAAGAACGAAATTTGGTGAGCCAAGTGGGACTGGATTAGTGATCATTGCCTGAATGTATCATCACCATTGGGTGAAAAAATGTTTGCTGAGATTTCAGGAAATTCGTAGATTTCTGGAAGCTTTGCAAACCCTTTCAATGAAAGTGATTTTTGACAGTCTCTCCTTGCAGCTACATCAAAAGGAAACAATCCATAGAGACAGAACTTGGAACTTCTTTATGGTGCCAAGATTGAATGTGCTACCACAAACCGTGTTTGATTTAGAGTTCCAAATACATGTTTCCATGTATGAGAAAACAGAGTGAAACCTAAACATGAAAATGGTTACTGAAAACGAACGGTTTAACCTAGAAGAACGAAATTTGGTGAGCCAAGTGGGATTTGTGTACTGATCATTACCTGAAATTATCATCTAGATTGGGTGAAAACATGTTTGCTGAGATTTCAGGAATCTCGTAGTTTGATGGAAGCTTGGCAACCTTTTTCAATGATACTGATTTTCGTCAGTCTCTACTTGGTGCGGAAACAATAGGAAACAAACCATAGAGATAGAACTTGGAACTATTGTATTGTGCCAAGTTTCAAAGAGCTAGCACAAACCGTGTTTGATTTAGAGTTCCAACTACATGTATCCATATACGAGAAACAGAGTGAAACCTAAAAATTAAAACGGTTACTGCAAACGAACAGTTTAACCTAGAAGAACGAAATTTGGTCAGCCAATGGGACTGAATTAGTGATCATTAATTGAAAGTATCATCAGGATTGGGTGAAGAAATGTTTCCTGAGATTTAAGGAAAACTCCTAGATTTTGGAAGCTTGGCAACCCCTTTCAATGAAAGTGATATTCCTCAGCCTCTGCTTGGGGCTACATCAACAGGAAACAAACCATACAGAAAGAACGTGGAACTACTTTATAGTGTCAAGTTTCAAAGAGCTAGCACAAACCGTGTTTGATTTAGAGTTCCAACTACATGTATCCATATAAGAGAAAACAGAGTGAAACCTAAAATGAAACGATTACTGCAAAGAAACGGTTTAACCTAGAAGAACGAAATTTGGTGAGCCAAGTTAGATTGGTGTACTGATCATTACCTGAAAGTATCATCAAACTGGGTGAAAAAATGTTTGCTGAGATTTCAGAATCTTGTAGATTTTTGGAAGCTTGGCAACCCTTTCAATGAAAGTGATTTTAGTCAGTCTCTGCTTTGGGCTACAACAACAACAACAAAAAAACCATAGAGATAGAACTGGGAACTAGTTTACTATGCCAAGTTTCAAAGAGCTAGCACAAACCGTGTTTGATATAGAGTTCCAAATACATGTATCCATATAGGAGAAACCAAAGTGACACCTAAAAATGAAAACGGTTACAGCAAACGAAAGGTTTAACCTAAGAAGAACAAAATTTGGTGAGCAAAGTGGGATTGGGGTACTGATCATTACCTGAAAGTATCATCAAGATTGGGTGGAAAAATGTTTGCTGAGATTTCAGGAAACCTGTACTTTTTTGGAAGCTTGGCAACCCCTTTCAATGAAAGTGATTTCGTCAGTCTCTGCTTGGGGCTACATCAACAGAAAAAAAGCCATAGAGATAGAACTTGGAACTACATTATTGTGCCAAGTTTCAAAGAGCTAGCACAAACCGTGTTTGATATAGAGTTCCAAATACATGTATCCATATAGGAGAAAACAGAGTGAAACATACAAATGAAAACTGTGACGGCAAACGAACGGTTTAACCGAGAAAACGAAATTTGGTGACCAAGTGGGATTGGTGATCTGATCATTACCTGAAAGTACCATCAAGATTGGGTGAAAAAAGTTTTGCTGAGATTTCAGGAATCTCGTAGTTTTATGGAAGCTTGGCAACCCATTTCAATAAAAGTGATATTCGTCAGTCTCTGCTTGGGGCTACGTCAACAGGAAACAAACCATAGAGATAGAACTTGGAATTACATTTATTGTGCCAAGTTTCAAAGAGCTAGCACAAACCGTGTTTGATTTAGAGTTCCAACTACATGTATCCATAAGAGAAAACAGTGTGAAACCTAAAAATGAAAACGGTTACAGCAAACGAATGGTTTACACCAGAAGAACGAAATTCGGTTAGCCAAGTGGGACAGGATTAGTGATCATTACCTGAAAGTATCATCAGGATTGGGTGAAAAAATGTTTGCTGAGATTTCAGGAAATAATTAGTTTTTGGAAGCTTGGCAACCCCTTTCATGAACGTGATTTTCGTCATTCTCTGCAAGGGCCTACATCAATAGGAACAAATCATAGATATAGAACTTGGAACTAGTTTATTTTGCAAAGACTCAAGGACCTAGCAAAGAACCTTGTTGGATTTAGAGTTCCAACTAAATGTATCCATATAGGAGAAAACAGAGTGAAACCTAAAAATGAAAATGATTACTGTAAACGAACGGTTTAACATAGAAGAAAGAAATTTGGTGAGCCAAGTGGGATTTGAGTACTGATCATTACCTGAAAGTACCATCAAGACTGGGTGAAAAAATGTTTGCTGAGATTTCAGGAAACTCGTAGATTTTGGAAGCTTGGCAACCCCTTTCAATGATACTGATTTTCGTCAGTCTCTACTTGGGGCTACAACAATAGGAAACAAACCACAGAGATAGAACTTGGAACTACTTTATTTTGCAAAGTTTCAAAGATCTAGCACAAACCTTGTTTGATTTAGAGTTCCAACTACATGTATTCATATAGGAGAAAACAGAGTGAAACCTAAAAATGAAAACGGTTCCTGCAAACGAACGGTTTAACCTAGAAGCACGAAATTTGGTGAGCCAAGTGGGATTGGTGTACTGATCATTACCTGAAAGTATCATCAAGTTTGGGTGAAAAAATGTTTGCTGAGATTTTAGGAAACTCGTAGTTTTTTAAGCTTGGCAACTCCTTTCAATAAAAGTGACTTTATTCAGTCTCTGCTAGGGCCTACATCAATAGGAAACAAACCATAGAGATAGAACTTGGAAATACTTTATTGTGCCAAGTTTCAAAGAGCTAGCACAAACCATGTTTGATTTAGAGTTCCAACTACATGTATCCATATAGGAGAAAACAGAGTGAAACCTAAAAATGAAAACGGTTAATGCAAACGAACGGTTTAACCGAGAAGACGAAATATGGTGACCAAGTGGGAATGGTGTACTGATCATTAAATGAAATTATCATCAATATTGGGTGAAAAAATGTTAGCTGAGATTTCAGGAATCTCGTAGTTTTTTGGAAGCTTTGCAACCCCATTCAATGAAACGGATTTTCGTCAGTCTCTGCTAGTGCCTACATCAATAGGAAACAAAAAATAGAGATAGAACTAGGAACTACATTTATTGTGCCAAGTTTCAAAGAGGTAGCACAAACCGTGTTGGATTGAGAGTTCCAACTACATGTATACCTATAGGAGAAAACAGAGTGAAACCTAAAAATGAAAAACGGTTATTGCAAAAGAACGGTTTAACCTAGAAGAACGAAATTTGGTGAGCCAAGTGTCATTGGTGTACTGATCATTACCTGAAAGTATCATCAAGATTGGGTGAAAAAATGTTTGCTGAGATTTCAGGATTCTCGTAGTTTTATGAATGCTTGGCAACCACTTTCAATGAAAGTGATTTTCGTCAGTCTCTATTTGGTGCTACAACTCTAGGAAACAAAACATAGAGATAAAACTTGGAACTACTTTATTGTGCCCAGTTTTAAAGAGCTAGCACAAACCGTGTTTGATCTAGAGTTCCAACTACATGTATCCATAAAGAAATCAGAGTGAAACGTAAAAATTAAAACGGTTACAGCAAACGAATGGTTTAACCCAGAAGAACGAAATTCGGTGAGCCAAGTGGGACTGGATTAGTGATCATTACCTGAAAGTATCATGAGGATTGGGTGAAAAAATGTTTGCTGAGATTTCAGGAAACAATTAGTTTTTGAAAGCTTGGCAAACCCTTTCAATGAATGTGACTTTCGTCATTCTCTGCTAGGGCCTACATCAATAGGAAGAAATCATAGATATAGAACTTGGAACTAGTTTATTTTGCAAAGACACAAAGACCAAGCAAGAACCGTTTTGGATTTAGAGTTCCAACTAAATGTAACCATATAGGAGAAAACAGAGTGAAACCTAAAAATGAAAATGATTACTGCAAACGAAGGGTTTAACCTAGAAGGACAAAATTTGGTGAGCCAAGTGGGATGGGTGTACTGATCATTACCTGAAAGTATCATCAAGTTTGGGTGAAAAAATGTTTGCTGAGATTTCAGGAATCACGCAGTTTTATGAAAGCTTTCCAACCCCTTTTCAATGAAAGTGATTTTCGTCAGTCTCAGCTAGGGCCTACATCAATAGGAAACAAACCATAGAGATAGAACGTGGAACTACTTTATTGTGTCAAGTTTCAAAGAGCTAGCTAAACCGTGTTTTGATTTAGAGTTCCAACTTCATGTATCCATATAGGAGAAAACAGAGTGAAACGTAAAATTGAAAATGGTTACTGGAAACCAACGGTTTAACCTGGAAGAACGAAATTTGTTGAGCCAAGTGGGATTGGTGTACTGATCATTACCTGAAAGTATCATCAGATTGGGTGAAAATATGTTTGCTGAGATTTTAGGAAACTCGTAGTGTTTTGAAGCTTGGCAACTCCTTTCAATAAAAGTGACTTTATTCAGTCTCTGCTAGGGCCTGCATCAATAGGAAACAAACCAGAGAGATAGAACTTGGAAATACTTTATCGTGTCAAGTTTCAAAGAGCTAGCACAAACCATGTTTGATTTAGAGTTTCCAACTACATGTATCCATATAGGAGAAAACAGAGTGAAACCTAAAAATGAAAACGGTTAATGCAAACGAACGGTTTAACCGAGAAGACGAAATATGGTGACCAAGTGGGAATGGTGTAGTGTTCATTACCTGAAAGTATCATCAAGATTGGGGGAAAAAAATGTTTGCTGAGATTTCAGGAAACTCGTAGTTTTTTGGAAGCTTGGCAACTGCTTTTAATGAAAGTGATATTTGTCAGTCTCTTCTTCGGGCTACATCAACAGGAAACAAACCACAGATACAGAACGTGGAACTACTTTATTGTGTCAAGTTTCAAAGAGCTAGCACAAACCGTGTTTGATTTAGAGTTCCAACTACATGTATCCATATAGGGAAAACAGAGTGAAACCTAAAAATGAAAACGGTTACTGCAAACGAACGGTTTACCTAGAAGAACGAAATTTGGTGAGCCAAGTGGGATTGGTGTACTGATCATTACCAAAAGTATAATCAACATTGGGTGAAAAAATGTTTGCTGAGATTTCAGGAAACTCGTAGTTTTTTGGAAGCTTAGCAACCCCTTTCAATGAAAGTGAATTTCATCAGTCTCTGCTTGGGGCTACATCAACAGGAAACAAATCATAAAGATAGAACTTGGAACTACTTTTATTGTGCCAAGTTTCAAAGAGCTAGCACAAACCGTGTTTGATTTTAGACTTCGAACTACATGTATCCATATAGGAAAAAACACAGTGAAACCTAAAAATGAAAACGGTGACTGCAAATGAACCGTTTAACCTAGAAGAATGAAATTTGGTGAGCAAAGTGGGATTGGTGTACTGATCATTACCAGCAGTATCATCAAGTTTGGGTGAAAAAAATGTTTCCTGAGATTTCAGGATTCTCGTAGATTTTTGGTGGCTTATCAAGCCCTTTCAATGAAAGGGATTTTCGTCATTCTCTGCTAGGGCCTACATCAATAGGAAACAAGCCATAGAGATAGAATTTGGAAGTACGTTATTGTGCCAAGTTTCAAAGTGCAAGCAGAAACCGTGTTTGATTTAGTGTTCCAAATACATGTATCTATATATGAGAAAACAGCGTGAAAACTAAAAATGAAAACGGTTACTGGAGATGAACGATTTAACCTAGAAGATCGAAATTTGGTGAGCCAAGTCGGATTGGTGTACTGATCATTACCTGAAATTATCATCAAGATTTGGTGAAAAAATGTTTGCTGAGATTTCAGGAAACTCGTAGTTTTTTGGAAGCTTGGCAACCCCTTTCAATGAAAGTGATTTTTGTCATTCTCTGCTTGGGGCTACATCATCAGGAAACAAACCACAGAGATAGGACTTGTAACTACTTTTATTGTGCCAAGTTCAAAGAGCTATCACAAACCGTGTTTGATTTAGAGTTCCAACTACATATATCCATATAGGAGAAAACAGAGTAAAACCTAAAAATGAAAACGGTTACTGCAACGAACAGTTTAACCTAGAAGATCGAAATTTGGTGAGCCAAGTGGGATTTGTGTACTGATCATTACCTGAAAGTATCATCAAGATTGGGTGAAAAAAATGTTTGCTGAGATTTCAGGAAACTCGTAGTTTTTTTGGAAGCTTGGTAACCCATTTCAATGAAAGTGATTTTCGTCAGTCTCTGCTTGGGGCTATATCAACAGGAAACAAACCATAGAGATAGAACTTGGAACTACTTTTATTGTGCCAAGTTTCAAAGAGCGAGCAAAAAACCGTGTTTGGTTTAGAGTTCCAACTATATGGGTACATATAGGAGAAAACAGAGTGAAACCTAAAAATGAAAACGTTTACTGCAAACGAACGGTTTAACCTGGAAGAACGAAAATTGGTGAGCCAAGTGGGACTGGATTAGTGATCATTTACAGAAAGTATGATCAGGATTGTGTGAAAAAATTTTTTCCTGTGATTTCAGGAAACTCTTTTTTTTTGGAAGCTTGGCAATCCCTTTCAATGAAAGTGATTTTGGTCAGTCTCTGGTTGGGCCTACATCAATAGGAAAAAAACCATAGAAAAAGAAGTTGGAATTACATTATTTTGTCAAGTTTCAAAGAGCTAGTAGAAGCCGCGTTTGATTTAGAGTTCCAACTACATGTATCCATATAGGAGAAAACAGAGTGAAACCTAAAAATGAAAATGGTTACTGCAAACGAACGGTTTAACCTAGAAGAACGAAATTTGGTGGGCCAAGTGGATTGGTGTACTGATCATTACCTGAAAGTATCATCCAGATTGGGTGAAAAAATGTTTGCTGAGATTTCAGGAAACTCGTAGTTTTTTGGAAGCTTGGCAACCCCTTTCAATAAAAGTGATTTTCGTCAGTCTCTGCTTGGGGCTACATCAACAGAAAAAAAAAAAAACCATACAGATATAAATTGGAACTACTTTATTGTGCCAAGTTTCATAAAGCTAGCAGAAACCGTGTTTGATTTAGAGTTCCAACTACATGTATCCATATAGGAGAAAACAGAGTGAAACCTAAAAATGAAAACTGTTACTGCAAACGAACGGTTTAATCTAGAAGAACGAAATTTGGTGAGCCAAGTGGGTTTGGTGTACTGATCATTACCTGAAAGTATCATCCCGATTGTGCGAAAAAATGTTTGCTGAGATTTCAGGAAACCTGTAGTTTTTTGGAAGCTTTGCAACCCCTTTCAATAAAGTGATTTTCGTCAGTCTCTGCTTGGGGCTACATCAACAGAAAAAAAAACATACAGATAGAACTTGGAACTACTGTATTGTGCCAAGTTTCTATGAGATAGCACAAACCGTGTTTGATTTAGAGTTCCAACTACATGTATCCATATAGGAGAAAACAGAGTGAAACCTAAAAATAAAACGGTTACTGCAAACGAACGGCTTAACCTAGAAGAACGAAATTTGGTGAGCCAAGTGGGATTGGTGTAGTGATCATTACCTGAAAGTATCATCAAGATTGGGTGAAAAAATGTTTGCAGATATTTCAAGAAACTCGTAGTTTTTTGGAATCTTGGCAACGACTTTCAATTAAAGTGATATTCGTCAGTCTCTGCTTGGGGCTACATCAACAGAAAAAAAAAACATAGAGATAGAACTTGGAACTCCTTTGTTGTGCCAAGTTTCAAATAGCTAGCACAAACCGTGTTTGATTTAGAGTTCCAACTACATGTATCCATATTGGAGAAAACAGAGTGAAACCTAAAAATGGAAACGGTTACTGAAAACGAACGGTTTAACCAAGAAGAACGACATTTGGTGAGCCAAGTGGGATTGGTGTACTGATCATTACCTGAAAGTATCATCAGAATTGCGTGAAAAATGTTTGCTGAGATTTCAGCAAACTATTAGTTTTTTGGAATGTTGGCAACCCCTTTCAATGAAAGTGATATTCGTCAGTCACTGCTTGGGGCTACATTAGCAGGGAAACAAATCTTAGAGATAGAACGAGGAACTACTTTATTGTGCCAAGTTTCAAAGAGCTATCCCAAACCGTGTTTGATTTGGAGTTCCAACTACATGTATCCATATAGGAGAAAACAGAGTGAAACCTGAAAATGAAAACGGTTACTGCAAACGAACAGTTTAACCAAGAAGAACGAAATTTGGTGAGCCAAGTGGGACTGGTGTACTGATCATTACCTGAATGTATCCTCAGGATTGGGTGAAACAATGTTTGCTGAGATTTCAGGAAACTCGTAGTTTTTTGGAAGCTTGGCAACCCCTTTCAATGAAAGTGATATTCGTCAATCTATGCTTGGGGCTACATCAACAGCAAACAAACCCTAGAGATAGAACGTGGAACTACTTTATTGTACAATGTTTCAAATAGCTAGCAGAAACCGTGTTTGATTTAGAGATCCAACTACATGTATCCATATAGGAGAAAACAGAGTGAAACCTAAAAATGAAAGGGTTACTGCAAACGAACCCTTTAACCTAGAAGAACAAAATTTGGTGAGCCATGTGGGAGTGGATTAGTGATCATTACCTTAATGTATCATCAGGATTCGGTGAAGAAATGTTGGCTGAGATGTCAGGAAACTCGTAGTTTTTGGAAGCATGGCAACGCCTTTCAATTGAAGTGATTGTGGTTAGTCTCTGCTAGGGCATAAATCCACAGGAAACAAACCATAGAGATAGAACGTAGAACTACTTTATTGTGCCAAGTTCAAAGAGCTAGCACAAACCGTGTTTGATTTAGAGTTCCACATACATGTATCCATATAGGAGAAAACAGAGTGAAACCTGAAAATGAAAACGATTACTGCAAACTAACGGTTTAACCTAGAAGAACGAAATTCGGTGAGCCAAGTGGGATTGGTGTCCTGATCATTACGTGAAAGTATCATCAAAATTGGGTAAAAAAATGTTTGCAGAGATTTCAGGAAACTCGTAGTTTTTTGGAACCTTGGCAACCCCTTTAAATGAAAGTGATATTCGTCAGTCTCTGCTTGGGGCTACATCAACAGGAAACAAACCATAGACATAGAACCTGGAACTACTTTATTGTGCCACTTTCAAAGAGCTAGCACAAACCGTATTCGAATTCCAACTACATGTATCCATATAGGAGAAAACAGAGTGAAACCTAAGAATGAAAACGGTTACTGCAAACAAACGCTTTTACCTAGAAGAACTAAATTTGGTGACCCAAGTGGGATTGGTGTACTGATCATTACCTGAAAGTATAAACAAGATTGGGTGAAAAAATGTTTCCTGAGATTTCAGGAAACCTGTAGTTTTTTGGAAGCTTGGCAACCCCTTTCAATGAAAGTGATTTTCGTCAGTCTCTGCTTGGGGCTACATCAACAGAAAAAAACCATACAGATAGAACTTGGAACTACAGTATTGTGCCAAGTTACAAAGAGCTATCACAAACCCTGCTTGATTTAGAGTTCCAACTACATGCATCCCTATAATAGAAAACAGAGTGAAACCTAAAAATGAAAACGGTTACTGCAAACGAACGGTTTAACATAGAAGAACGAAATTTGGTGAGCCAAGTGGGACTGGATTGGTGATCATTACCTGAAAGTATCCTCAAGATTGGGTGAAAAAATGTTTGCTAAGATTTCAGGAAACTCGTAATTTTTGGAAGCTTGGCAACCCCTTTCAATTAAAGTGATATTCGTCAGTCTCTGCAAGGGCCTACATCAATAGGAAACAAACCATAGAGATAGAACTTGGAACTACTATATTGTGCCAAGTTTCAAAGAGCTAGTACAAACCGTGTTTGATTTAGAGTACCAACTACATGTATCCATATAGGAGACAACAGAGTGAAACCTTAAAATGAAAACGGTTACTGCAAACGAACGGTTTAACTTAGAAGAACTGAATTTGGTGAGCCAAGTGGAAATGGAGTACTGATCATTACCTGAAAGTATCATCAAGATTGGGTAAAAAAAAATGTTTGCTGAGACTTCAGGAACCTCATCGTTTTTTTGAAACTTTGCAACCCCTTTCAATGAAAGTGATTTTCATCAGTCTCTGCTTGGGGCTACATCAACAGGAAACAAACCATAGAGATATAACGTGGAACTACTTTATTGTGCCAAGTTTCAAAGAGCTAGCACAAACCGTGTTTGATTTAGAGTTCCAACTACATGTATCCATATAGGAGAAAACAGAGTGAAACCTAAATTTGAAAACGGTTACTGCAAATGAACGGTTTAACCTAGAAGAACGGAATTTGGTGAGCCAAGTGGGATTGGTGTACTGTTCATTACCTGAAAGTATCATCACGATTGGGTGGAAAAATGTTTGCTGAGATTTCAGGAACCTCGTAGTTTTCTGGAAGCTTGGCAACCCCTTTCAATGAAAGTGATATTTGTCAGTCTCTGCTTGGGGATACATCAACAGCAAACAAACCATAGAGATATAACCTGGAACTACTTTATTGTGCCAAGTTTCAAAGAGCTAGCACAAACCGCGTTTTATTTAGAGTTGCAACTACATATATCCATGTAGGAGAAAACAGAGTGAAACCAAAAAAATGAAAACGGTTACTGCAAATGAACGATTTAACCTAGAAGAACGAAATTTGGTGAGCCATGTGGGAATGGATTCGTGATCATTACCTGAAAGTATTCTCAGCATTGGGTGAAACAATGTTTGCTGAGATTTCAGGAAACTCGTAGTTTTTTGGAAGCTTGGCCAACCCTTTCAATGAAAGTGATATTCGTCAATCTCTGCTTGGGGCTACATCAACAGCAAACAAACCCTAGAGATAGAACCTGGGACTACTTTATTATACAATGTTTCAAAGAGCTAGCACAAACCGTGTTTGATTTAGAGTTCCAACTACATGTATCCATATAGGAGAAAAAATAGTGAAACCTTAAAATGAAAGTGTTACTGCAAACGAACGGTTTAAGCTAGAAGAACGAAATTTTGTGAGCCAAGTGGGACTGGATTAGTGATCATTACCTTAATGTATCATCAGGATTGGGTGAAGAAATGTTTGCTGAGATTTCTGGAAACTCGTTGTTTTTTGGAATCATGGCAACCCCTTTCAATGAAAGTGATATTCCTCAGTCTCTGCTTGGGGCTACATCAACAGGAAATATACCATAGAGATAGAACGTGGAACTACTTTATTGTGCCCAGTTTCAAAGAGCTAGCACAAACCTTGTTTGATTTAGAGTTCCACATACATGTATCCATATAGGAGAAAACAGAGTGAAACCTAAAAATGAAAACGGTTACTGCAAACTAACAGTTTAACCTAGAAGAACGAAATTTGGTGAGCAAAGTGGGATTGGTGTCCTGATCATTACCTGAAAGTATCATCAAAATTGGGTAAAAAAATGTTTCCAGAGATTTCAGGAAACTCGTAGTTTTTTGGAAGCTTGGCAACCCCTTTAAATGAAAGTGATATTCGTCAGTCTCTGCTTTGGGCTACATCAACAGTAAAGAAACCATAGACATAGAACGCGGAACTACTTTATTGTGCCACTTTCAAAGAGCTAGCACAAACCGTATTCGAGTTCCAACTACATGTATCCATATAGGATAAAACAGAGTGAAACAAACGGATTAACCTAGAAGAACGAAATTTGGTCAGCCAAGTAGGAATGCATTAGTGATCATTACCTGAAAGAATCATCAGGATTGGGTGACAAAATGTTTGTTGAGATTTCAGGAAACTATTAGTTTTTGGAAGCTTGGCAACCCCTTTTAATGAAAGTGATTTTGGTCAGTCTTTGCTAGGGCCTACATCAACAGAAAACAAACCATAGAGATAGAACGTGGAACTACTTTATTGTGCCAAGTTTCGAGGAGATTGCACCATTCGTGTTTGATTTAGATATCCAACTACATGTATCCATATAGGAGAAAACAGTGAAACCTAAAAATGTAAACGGTTACTGCAAACGAAAGGTTTAACCTCGAAGATCGAAATTTGGTGAGCCAAGTGGGAGTGGATTGGTGATCATTACCTGATAGTATCATCAGGATTGGGTGAAAAAATATTTGCTGAGATTTGAGGAAACTATTATTTTTTTGAAGCTTGGCAACCCCTTTCAATGAATGTGATTTTGGTCAGTTTCTGCTAGGCCCTACATCAATAGAAACAAACCATAGAGATTGAACATGGAACTACTTTATTGTGCCAAGTTTCAAAGACCTACCCCAAACCGTGTTTGATTTACAGTTCCAACTACATGTCTCCATATAGGAGAAAACAGAGTGAAACCTAAAAATGAAAACGGTTACTGCAAACGAACGGTTTAACCTAGAAGATCGAAATTTGGTGAGCCAAGTGGGATTGCTGTACTTATCATTACCTGAAAGTATCATCAAGATTGGGTGAAAAAATATTTGCTGAGACTTCAGGAAACTCTAATTTTTTGGAATCTTGGCAAACCCATTCAATGAAAGTGATTTTGGTCAGTCTCTGTTAGGGCCTACATCAATAGAAAACAAACCTTAGAGAAAGAAGGTGGAACTACTTTATTGTGCCAAGTTTCAAAGAGCTAATCCTAACCGTGTTTGATTTAGAGTTCCAACTACATGTATCCCTATAGGAGAAAACAGAGTGAAACCTAAAAATGAAAACGGTTACTGCAAACGAACGGTTTAACCTAGAAGAACGAAATTTGGTGAGCCAAGTGGGATGGGTGTTCTGATCATGATGTGAAAGTATCATCAAGATTGGGTGAAAAAAATGTTTGCTGATATTTCAGGAAACTTGTATTTTTTAGGAAGCTTTGCAACCCCTTTCCATAAAGTGATATTCGTCAGTCTCTGCTGGGGCCTACATCAATAGGAAACAAACCATAGAGACATATCTTGGATCTAATTTGTTGTGTCAAGTTGCAAAGAGCTAGCACAAACCCTGTTTGATTTAGAGTTCCAAATACATGTATCCATATAGGAGAAAACAGAGTGAAACCTAAAAATGAAAACAGGTACTGCCAAAGAACTCTTTAACCTAGAAGAATGAAATTTGGTGAGCAGAGTGGCATTGGTGAACTGATCATTACCTGAATGTATCATGAAGACTGGTTGAAAAAATGTTTGCTGAGATTTCAGGAAACTCCTAGTTTTTTGAAAGCTTTTCAACACCTTTCAATGAAAGTGATTATCGTCAGTCTCGGCTTGAGGCTACATCAACAGGAAACAAACCATACAGATAGATCTTGGAACTAGATTATTGTGCCAAGTTTCAAAGAGCTAGCACTAACTGTGTTTGATTTACAGTTCCAACTACATGTATCTCTAGTGGAGAAAAACGAGTGAAACCTAAAAATGAAAACGGTTATGTAAATGAACGGTTTAACCTAGAAGAACAAAATTTGGTGAGCTGAGTCGCATTGGGGTATTGATCATTACCTGAAAGTATCATCAAGATTGGGTGAAAAAATTTTTGCTGAGATTTCAGGAAACTCTAATTTTTATGGGAACTTGGCAACCCCTTTCAATGAAAGTGATTGTGGTCAGTCTCTACTTGGGGCTACATCAATAGGAAACAAACCATAGAGATAGAACTTGGAACTACTTTATTGTGCCACGTTTCAAAGAGCTAGCACAAACCGTGTTTGATTTAGAGGTCCAACTACATGTATCCCTATAGGAGAAAACAGAGAGAAACCTAAACATGAAAAAGGTTACTGCAAAGGAACGGTTTAACCTAGAAGAACGAAATTTGGTGAGCCAAGTGGGATTGGTGTACTGATCATTACCTGCAAGTATCATCAAGACTGGGTGAAAAAATGTTTGCTGAGATTTCAGGAAACTCTTAGGTTTTTGGAAGCTTTTCAAACCCTTTCAATGAAAGTGATTATCGTCAGTCTCTGCTTGAGGCTACATCAACAGGAATCAAACCATAGAGACAGAACTTGGAACTAGCTTATTGTGGCAAGTTTCAAAGAGCTACCACTAACCGTGTTTGTATAGACTTCCAACTACATGTATCCATATAGGAGAAAACAGAGTGAAAACTAAAAATGAAAACGGTTTCTGGCAACGAACGGATTAACCTAGAAGAACAAAATTTGGTGAGCGAAGTGGGATTGGTGTACTGATCATTACCTGAAAGTATGATCAAGATTGGGTGAGAAAATGTTTGCTGAGATGTCTGGAAACTCGTAGTTTTGGGGAAGCTTGGCAACCCCTTTCAATTAAAGTGATTCTTGTCAGTCTCTGCTTGGGGATACATCAAGAGTACACAAACCATAGAGATAGAACTTGAAACAACTTTATTGTGCCAAGTTTCAAAGAGCTAACCCAAACAGTGTTTGATTTAGAGTTCCAACTACATGTATCCCTATAGGAGAAAACAGAGTGAAACCTAAAAATGAAAACGGTTACTGCAAACGAACGGTTTAACCTAGAAGAACGAAATTTGGTGAGCTGAGTCGCATTGGGGTATTGATCATTACCTGAAAGTATCATCAAGATTGGGTGAAAAAATTTTTGCTGAGATTTCAGGAAACTCTTATTTTTATGGAAACTTGGCAACCCCTTTCAATGAAAGTGATTGTGGTCAGTCTCTACTTGGGGCTACATCAATAGGAAACAAACCATAGAGATAGAAGTTGGAACTATTTACTGTGCCAAGTTTCAAAGAGCTAGCACAAACCGTGTTTGATTTAGAGGTCTAACTACATGTATCAATATAGGAGAAAACAGAGTGAAACCTAAAAATGAAAACGGTTACTGCAAATGAACGGTTTAACCTAGAAGAACGAAATTTGGTGAGCCAAGTGAGATGGGTGTTCTGATCATTATCTGAAAGTATCACCAAGACTGGGTGAAAAAATGTTTGCTGAGATTTCAGGAAACTCTTAGGTTTTTGGAAGCTTTTCAACCCCTTTCAATGAAAGTGATTATCGTCAGTCTCTGCTTGAGACTACATCAACAGGAATCAAACCATAGAGATAGAAATTGGAACTACTTTATTGTGCCACGTTTCAAAGAGCTAGCACAAACCGTGTTTGATTTAGAGGTCTAACTACATGTATCAATATAGGAGAAAACAGAGTGAAACCTAAAAATGAAAACGGTTACCTCAAACGAACGGTTTAACCTAGAAGAACGAAATTTGGTGAGCCAAGTGAGATGGGTGTTCTGATCATTATCTGAAAGTATCATCAAGACTGGGTGAAAAAATGTTTGCTGAGATTTCAGGAAACTCTTAGGTTTTTGGAAGCTTTTCAACCCCTTTCAATGAAAGTGATTATCGTCAGTCTCTGCTTGAGACTACATCAACAGGAATCAAACCATAGAGATAGAACTTGGAACTAGCTTATTGTGCCAAGTTTCAAAGAGCTACCACTAACCGTGTTTGTATAGACTTCCAACTACATGTATCCATATAGGAGAAAACAGAGTGAAACCTAAAAATGAAAACGGTTTCTGGAAACGAACGGTTTAACCTAGAAGAACGAAATTTGGTGAGCCAAGTGGGATTGGTGTTCTGATCATTACCTGAAAGTATCATCAAGATTGGGTGAGAAAATGTTTGCTGAGATGTCTGGAAACTCGTAGTTTTTGGGAAGCTTGGCAACCCCTTTCAATTAAAGTGATTCTTGTCAGTCTCTGCTTGGGGATACATCAAGAGTACACAAACCATAGAGATAGAACTTGAAACAACTTTATTGTGCAAAGTTTCAAAGAGCTAACCCAAACCGTGTTTGATTTAGAGTTCCAACTACATGTATCCCTATAGGAGAAAACAGAGTGAAACCTAAAAATGAAAACTGTTACTGCAAACGAACGGTTTAACCTAGAAGAACGAAATTTGGTGAGCCAAGTGGGATAGGTGTTCTGATCATTATGTGAAACTATCATCAAGATTGGGTGAAAAAATGTTTGCTGATAATTCAGAAAACTTGTAGTTTTTTGGAAGTTTGCTAACCCTTTCAATAAAGTGATTTTCGTCAGTCTCTGCTGGGGCCTACATCAATAGGAAACAAACCATAGAGATAGATCTTGGATCTAATTTGTTGTGTCAAGTTGCAAAGAGCTAGCACAAACCCTGTTTGATTTAGAGTTTCAAATACATGTATCCATGTAGGAGAAAACAGAGGGCAACCTAAAAATGAAAACGGTTACTGAAAATGAACAGTTTAACCTAGAAGAACGAAACTTGGTGAGCCAAGTGGGATTGGGTGAAAAAATGTTTGTTCAGATTTCAGGAAACTCGTAGTTTTTTGGAAGCTTGGTAACCCCTTTCAATGAACGTGATATTCGTCAGTCTCTGCTTGGGACTACATCAATAATAAACAAACCATAGAGAGAGAACTTGGAACTACTTTGTTGTGCCAAGTTTCAGAGAGTTAGCACAAAACGTGTTTGATTTAGAGTTCCAACTACATGTATCCATATAGGAGAAAACAGAGTGAAACCTAAAAATGAAAACGGTTACTGGAAACGAAAGGTTTAACATAGAAGAACGAAATTTGGTGAGTCATGTGGGATTGGTGTACTGATCATTACCTGAAAGTATCATCAGGATTGAGTGAAAAAATGTTTGCTCAGATGTCAGGAAACTCGTAGATTTTGGAAGCTTGGCAACCCCTTTCAAAGAAAGTGATTTTCGTCAGTCTCTGCTTGGGACTACATCAACAGGAAACAAAACATAGTGATAGAACTTGGAATACTCTACTGTGCCAAGTTTCAAAGAGCTAGCACAAAGCGTGTTTGATTGAGAGTTCCAACTACATGTATCCATATAGGAGAAAACAGAGTGAAACCTAAAAATGAAAACGGTTACTGGAAACGAAAGGTTTAACATAGAAGAACGAAATTTGGTGAGCCAAGTGGGATCGGTGTGCTGATAATTCCAAAATATCATCAAAATTTGGTGAAAAAATGTTTGCTCAGATTTCAGGAAACTCGGACTTTTTTGGAAGCTTGGCAACCCCTTTCAATAAAAGTGATTTTCGTCAGTCTCTGCTAGGGGCTACTTCAATAAGAAACAAAAAAATAGAGAGCGAACATGGAACTACTTTATTGTGTCAAGTTTCAAAGAGCTGGCACCAACCGTGTTTGCTTTAGAGTTCCAACTAAATGTATCCATATAGGAGAAAACAGAGTGTAACCTAAAAATGAAAACAGTTACTGCAAACGAACGGTTTATCCTAGAAGAACGAAATTGGAGAGCCAAGTGGGATTGGTGTACTGATCATTACCTGAAAGTATTATCAAGATTGGGTGAAAAAATGTTTGCTGAGATTTCAGGAAACTCGTAGTTTTTAGAAAGCTTGGCAACCCCCTTGAATGAAAGTGATATTCATCAGTCTCTGCTTGGGGCTACATCAACAGGAAACAAACCATATAGGTAGAACATGTAACTACTATATTGTGCCAAGTTTCAAAGAGCTGGCATAAACCGTGTTTGATTTAGGGTTCCAACTACATGTATCCATATAGGAGAAAACAGAGTGAAACCTAAAAATGAAAACGGTTACTGCAAACCAACGGTTTATCCTGGAAGAACGAAATTTGGAGAACCAAGTTGGATTTGTGTACTGATCATTACCTGAAAGTATCATCAAGATTGGGTTAAAAAATGTTTGCTGAGATTTCATTAAACTCGTAGTTTTTAGGAAGCTTGGCAACCCCTTTCAATGAAAGTGATATTCGTCAGTCTCTGCTTGGGGCTACATCAACAGGAAACAAACCATAGAGATAGAACGTGGAACTACTATATTGTGCCATGTTTCAAACAGCTGGCACAAACCGTGTTTGATTTAGAGTTAAAACTCAATGTTTCCATATAGGAGAAAACAGAGAGAAACCTAAAAATGAAAACGGTTACTGCAAACGAATGGTTTATCCTAGAAGAACGAAATTTGGAGAGCCAAGTGGTATTGGTGTACTGATCATTACCTGAAAGTATAATCAAGATTGGGTGAAAATATGTTTGCTGAGATTTCATTAAACTCATAGTTTTTAGGAAGCTTGGCAACAACTTTCAATGAAAGTGATATTCGTCAGTCTCTGCTTGGCGCTACATGAACAGGAAACAAACCATAGAGATAAAACGTGGAACTACTTTATTGTGCCAAGTTTCAAAGACCTGGCACAAACCGTGTTTGATTTAGAGTTCTAACTACATGTATCCATATAGGAGAAAACAGAGTGAAACCTAAAAATGAAAACGGTTACTGCAAACGAACGGTTTATCCTAGAAGAACAAAACTTGGTGATCCAAGTGGATTGGTGTACTGATCATTTCCTGAAAGTATCATCAAGATTGGGTGAAAAAATGTTTGCTGAGATTTCAGGAAACTCGTAGTTTTTTGGAAGCTTGGCAACCCCTTTCAATAAAATTGATATTCGTCAGTCTCTGCTTGGGGCTACATCAATAGGAACCAAACCACAGAGATTGAACTTGGAACTACTTTATAGTGCCAAGTTTCAAAGAGCTAGCACAAACCGTGTTTGATTTAGAGTTTCAACTACATGTATCCGTATAGGAGAAAACAGAGTGAAACCTAAAAATGAAAACGGTTACTGCAAACGAACGGTTTAAACTAGAAGAACGTAATTTGGTGAGCCAAGTGGGATTGGTGTACTGATCATTACCTGAAAGTATCATCAAGTTTGGGTGAAAAAATGTTTGCTGAGATTTCAGGAAACTCGTAGTATTTTTGGAGCTTGGCAACCCCTTTCAATGAAATTGATATTCGTCAGTATCTGCTAGGGGCTACATCAACAGGAAACAAACCGTAGAGATAGAACGTGGAACTATTTTATTATGCCAAGTTTCAAAGAGCTGGCACAAACCGTGTTTGATTTAGAGTTCCAACTCAATGTTTCCATATAGGAGAAAACAGAGTGAAACCTAAAAATAAAAACGGTTACTGCAAACGAATGGTTTAACCTAGAAGAACTAAATTTGGTGAGCCACGTGGGACTGGATTATTGATCATTACAGAAAGTATCATCATATTTGGGTGAAAATATGTTCGCTGAGATTTCAAGAAGCTCGTAGTTTTTTGGAAGCTTGGCAACCACTTTCAATGAAAGTGATATTCGTCAGTCTCTTCTTGGGCCACATCAACAGGAAACAAACCATAGATATAGAACGTGGAATTACTTTATTGTGTCAAGTTTCAAAGAGCTTGTACAAACCGTGTTTGATTTAGATTTAGAACTACATGTATCCATATAGGAGAAAACAGAGTGAAACCTAAAATTGAAAATGGTTACTGCAAACGAAAGGTTTTACCTAGAGAACGAAATTTGGTGAGCCAAGTGGGATTGGTGTACTGTTCATTATTTTTTTTATTTTTTATTTTTTTTAAAGAGTGAGTGAGAGAGGAGAGAGAGAGATAGAGAGAGAATTTTTAATATTCATTTTTTTGTTGTTGGCGGACACAACATCTTTGTTGGTATGTGGGTGCTGAGGATCGAACCCGGGCCGAATGCATGCCAGGCAAGTGCGCTACCGCTTGAGCCACATCCCCAGCCATGGTGTACTGTTCATTACCTGAAAGTATCATCAAGATTGTTAGAAAAAATATTTGCTGAGACTTCTGGAAACTCGTAGTTTTTTGGAAGCCTGGCAACCCTTTTCCATGAAAGTGATATTCGTCAGTCTCTTCTTTAGGCTACAACAACAGGAAACAAACCATAGAGATAGAACTTGGAACTACTATATTGTGCCATATTTCAAACAGCTGGCATAAACCGTGTTTGATTTAGAGTTCCAACTACATGTATCCATATATTAGAAAACAGAGTGAAACCTAAAAATGAAAACGGTTACTGCAAACGAATGGTATATCCTAGAAGAACGAAATTTGGAGAGCCAAGTGGGATTGGTGTACTCATCATTACCTGAAAGTATAATCAAGATTGGGTGAAAATATGTTTGCTGAGATTTCATTAAACTCGTAGTTTTTAGGAAGCTTGGCAACAACTTTCAATGAAAGTGATATTCGTCAGTCTCTGCTTGGCGCTACATGAACAGGAAACAAACCATAGAGATAAAACGTGGTACTACTTTATTGTGCCAAGTTTCAAAGACCTGGCACAAACCGTGTTTGATTCAGAGTTCCAACTACATGTATCCATATAGGAGAAAACAGAGTGAAACCTAAAAATGAAAACGGTTACTGCAAACGAAAGGTTTATCCTAGAAGAACAAAACTTGGTGATCCAAGTGGGATTGGTGTACTGATCATTACCTGAAAGTATCATCAAGATTGGGTGAAAAAATGTTTCCTGAGATTTCAGGAAACTCGTAGTTTTTTGGAAGCTTGGCAACCCCATTCAATGAAAGTGATATTCGTCAGTCTCTGCTTGGGGCTACATCAACAGGAAACAAACCATAGAGATAGAACGTGGAACTACTTTATTGTGCCAAGTCAAAGAGCTGGCATAAACCGTGTTTGATTTAGAGTTCCAACTACATGTATCCATACAGGAGAAAACAGAGTGAAACCTAAAAATGAAAACGGTTATACCAAACGAACGTTTTAACCTAGAATAACGAAATTTGGTGAGCCAAGTGGGACTGGATTAGTGATCATTACCTGAAAGTATCATCAGGATTGGGTGAAAAAATATTTGCTGAGATTTCAGGAAACTCGTAGTTTTTTGGAATCTTGGCAACCCCTTTCAATAAAATTGATATTCGTCAGTCTCTGCTTGGGGCTACATCAATAGGAACCAAACCATAGAGATTGAACTTGGAACTACTTTATACTGCCAAGTTTCAAAGAGCTAGCACAAACCGTGTTTGATTTAGAGTTTCAACTACATGTATCCGTATAGGAGAAAACAGAGTGAAACCTAAAAATGAAAACGGTTACTGCAAACGAACGGTTTAAACTAGAAGAACGTAATTTGGTGAGCCAAGTGGGATTGGTGTACTGATCATTACCTGAAAGTATCATCAAGTTTGGGTGAAAAAATGTTTGCTGAGATTTCAGGAAACTCGTAGTATTTTTGGAGCTTGGCAACCCCTTTCAATGAAATTGATATTCGTCAGTATCTGCTAGGGGCTACATCAACAGGAAACAAACCGTAGAGATAGAACGTGGAACTATTTTATTATGCCAAGTTTCAAAGAGCTGGCACAAACCGTGTTTGATTTAGAGTTCCAACTCAATGTTTCCATATAGGAGAAAACAGAGTGAAACCTAAAAATAAAAACGGTTACTGCAAACGAATGGTTTAACCTAGAAGAACTAAATTTGGTGAGCCAAGTGGGACTGGATTATTGATCATTACAGAAAGTATCATCATGATTGGGTGAAAAAATGTTCGCTGAGATTTCAAGAAGCTCATAGTTTTTTGGACGCTTGGCAACCCCTTTCAATGAAAGTGATATTCGTCAGTCTCTTCTTGGGCCACATCAACAGGAAACAAACCATAGATATAGAACGTGGAATTACTTTATTGTGTCAAGTTTCAAAGAGCTAGTACAAACCGTGTTTGATTTAGATTTCCAACTACATGTATCCATATAGGAGAAAACAGAGTGAAACCTAAAAATGAAAATGGTTACTGCAAACGAAAGGTTTTACCTAGAGAACGAAATTTGGTGAGCCAAGTGGGATTGGTGTACTGTTCATTATTTTTTTTATTTTTTATTTTTTTTAAAGAGTGAGTGAGAGAGGAGAGAGAGAGATAGAGAGAGAATTTTTAATATTCATTTTTTTGTTGTTGGCGGACACAACATCTTTGTTGGTATGTGGGTGCTGAGGATCGAACCCGGGCTGAATGCATGCCAGGCAAGTGCGCTACCGCTTGAGCCACATCCCCAGCCATGGTGTACTGTACATTACCTGAAAGTATCATCAAGATTGTTAGAAAAAATATTTGCTGAGACTTCTGGAAACTCGTAGTTTTTTGGAAGCCTGGCAACCCTTTTCCATGAAAGTGATATTCGTCAGTCTCTTCTTTAGGCTACAACAACAGGAAACAAACCATAGAGATAGAACGTGGAACTACGTTATTGTGTCAAGTTTCAATGAGTTAGCAGAAACCGTGTTTGATTTAGAGTTCCAAAAACATGTATCCATATTGGAGAAAACAGAGTGAAACCTAAAAATGAAAACGGTTACTGAAAATGAACGGTTTAACCTAGAAGATCGAAATTTGGTGAGTCAAGTGGGATTGGTGTACTGATCATTACCTGAAACTATCATCAAGATTGGGTGAAAACATGTTTCTGAGACTTCAGGAAACTCGTAGTTTTTTGGAAGCTTGGCAACCCCTTTCAATGAAAGTGATATTCGTCAGTCTCTGCTTGGGGCCACATCAACAGGATATAAACCATAGAGACAGAAAGTGGAACTACTTTATTTTCTCAAGTATCAAAGAGCTGGGACCAACCGTGTTTGATTTAGAGTTCCAAATACATGTATCCATATGGGAGAATACAGAGTGAAATCTAAAAATGAAAACGGTTACTGGAAACGAACGTTTTAACCTAGAAGAACGAAATTTGTTGATCCAAGTGGGATTGGTGTACTGATCATTACCTGAAAGTATCATCAAGATTGGGTGAAAAAATGTTTGCTGAGATTTCAGGAAACTCGTAGTTTTTTGGAAGCTTGGCAACCCCTTTCAAAGACAGTGATTTTCGTCAGTCTCTGCTTCGGGCTACGTCAACAGGAAACAAACCTTAAACAAAGACTACCTGTAAACAAAGACAAATGGGGGAGAGAAAGGGAGAGAGAACTGAAAGGATTTGCAAATGGTATGAGACATTCAATGATACACAAAAGTATAAGAGGTTTTGTTGGGTAAGGGCGTGGGGGGAAAGGGGAGAAATGAACAACCGCTGAGGAGGCAGACAGGGAAGGTGGGAGGGGAGGGGAGGGGGAAAGTAGGTGTTAGGAAAGGTAGCAGATTAAGACAGTCACTAATATGCCATTATGTAAAAATATGAGTATGTAACAGATGTGATTCTACTATCTGTATTTGGGGTAGAAATGGGAGTACAAAACCCTATAGAGTCAAATGTATGAAAGATGATTTATCAAGAGCTCTGTAATATTTGGAACAATCAATAAAGAAAAGGATTAAAAAACCATAGATATAGAACGTGGAACTTCTTTATTGTGCCAAGTTTCAAAGAGCTAGCACAAACCATGTTTGATTTAGAGTTCCAACTAAATGTATTCATATAGGAGAAAACAGAGTGAAACCTAAAAATGAAAACGGTTACTGCAAACAAACTGTTTAACCTAGAAGAACGAAATTTGGTGAGCCAAGTGGGATTGGTGTAATGACAATTACCTGAAAGTATCATCAAGATTGGGTGAAAAAATGTTTGCAGAGATTCCAGGAAACTTGTAGTTTTTTGGAAGCTGGGCAAACCCTTTCAATAAAAGTGATTTTCCTCAGTCTCTGATTGGGTCTACATCAATAGGAAACAAACCATAGAGATAGAACGTGGAACTACTTTATTGTGTCAAGTTTCAAAGAGCTAGCACAAACCGTGTTTGATTTAGACTTCCAACAACATGTATCCATATTGGAGAAAACAGAGTGAAACCGAAAAATGAAAACGGTTACTGCAAACGAACGGTTTAACCTAGAAGAACGAAATTTGGTGAGCCAAGTTGAATTGTTGCACTGATCATTACATGAATGTATCATCAAGATTGGGTGAAAAAATATTTGCTGAGATTTCAGGAAACTCGTAGTTTTTTGTAAGCTTGGCAACCCCTTTCAATGAAAGTGATATTTGTCAGTCTCTGCTTGGGGCTACATCAACAGGAAACAAACAATAGAGACAGAACGTGGAACCACAATATTGTGGAAAGTGTCAAAGAGGTAGCACAAACCGTGTTTCATTTAGAGTTCCAACTACATGTATCCATATGGGAGAAAACAGAGTGAAACCTAAAAATGAAAATGGTTACTGCAAATGAACGGTTTAACCTAGAAGAACAAAAATTGTTGAGCCAAGTGGTATTGGTGTACTGATCATTACCTGAAAGTATCTTCAGGATTGGGTGAAAAAATGTGTGCTGAGATTTCAGGAAACTTGTAGTTTTTTGGAAGCTTGGCAACCTCTTTCAATGAAAGTGATATTCATGAATCTCTGCCTGGGGCTACATCAACACGAAACAAACCATAGAGATAGAACGGGTAACTACATTATTGTGTCAAGTTTCAAAGACCTGGCAAAAACCGTATTTGATTTAGAGTTCCAACTACATGTATCCATATAGGAGAAAACAGAGTGAAACCTAAAATTGAAAACGGTTACTGCAAATGAACGGTTTAACCTAGAAGAACGAAATTTGTTGAGCAAAGTGGGATTGGTTTACTGATCATTACCTGAAATATCATCAGGATTGGGTGAAAAAATGTTTGCTGAGATTTCAGGAAACTCGTAGTTTTTGGAAGCTTGGCAATCCCTTTTATTAATGTGATTTTGGTCAGTCTCTGCTAGGGCCTCAACAATATGAAAGAAACCATAGAGATAGAACGTGGAACTACTTTATTGTGTCAAGTTTCAATGAGCTAGCACAAACCGTGTTTGATTTAGAGTTCCAACTACATGTATCCATATAGGAGAAAACAGAGTGAAACCTAAAAATGAAAACGGTTACTGCATACGAACGGGTTAACCTAGAAGAACGAAATTTGGTGAGCCAAGTGGGATTGGTGTACTGATCATTACCTGAAACTATCATCAAGATTGGGTGAAAAAATGTTTTCTGAGATTTCAGGAAACTCGTAGTTTTTTGGAAGCTTGGCAACCCCTTTCAATGAAAGTGATTTTCGTCAGTCTCTACTTGGGACTACATCAATAGGAAACAAACAATAGAGATAGAACTTGGAACTACTTTATTGTGCCAAGTTTCAAACAGCTATCAAAAACCATATTTTATTTAGACTTCCAACTACATGTGTCCATATAGGAGAAAACACAGTGAAACCTAAAAATTAAAATGGTTACTGGAATCAAATGGTTTAACTTAGAAGAACGAAATTTGGTTTGCCAAGTGGTATGGTGTACTGTTCATTACCTGAAAGTATCATAAAGATTGGGTGAAAAAATGTTTGCTGAGATTTCAGGACAATCGTAGTTTTTTGGAAGTTTGGCTACCCCTTACAATGAAAGTGATTTTCGTCAGTCTCTACTTGGGGCTACATCAATAGGAAACAAAACGTAGAGATAGAACTTGGAACTACTTTATTGTGCCAACTTTCAAAGAGCTAGCAGAAACCGTGTTTGATTTAGAGTTCCAAATACATGTATCCATATAGGAGAAAACAGAGTGAAACCTAAAAATGAAAAAGGCTACTGCAAATGAACGGTTTAACCTTGAAGAACGAAATTAGGTGAGCCAAGTGGGATTGGTGTACTGATCATTACCTGCAAGTATCATCAAGATTGGGTGAAAAAATGTTTGCTTAAATTTCAGGAAACTCATAGTTTTTTGGAAGCTTGGCAACCCCTTTCAATGAAAGTGATTTTCGTCAGTCTCTGCTTTGGGCTATATCAATAGGAAACAATCCATAGAGACAGAACTTGGAACTACTTTATTGTGCCACGTTTCACAGAGCTAGCACAAACCGTGATTGATTTAGCGTTCCAACTACATGTATCCATAATTGAGAAAGCAGAGTGAAACCTAAAAATGAAAACAGTTACTGCAAATGAACGGTTTAACCTTGAAGAACGAAATTTGATGAGTCAAGTGGGATGGGTGTACTGATCATTACCTGAAAGTATCATCAAGATTGGGTGAAAAAATGTTTCCTGAGATTTCAGGAAACTCGTAGCTGTTTGGAAGCTTGGCAACCCCTTTCAATGAAAGTGATTTTCTCCAGTCTCTGCTTAAGGCAAAATCAATTAAAAACAAACCATAGAGACAGGACGTGGAACTACTTTATTGTGCCACGTTTCAAAGAGCTAGCACAAACCCTGTTTGATTTAGAGTTCCAAATACATGTATCCATATAGTAGAAAACAGAGTGAAACCTACAATTGTAAACGGCTACTGGAAATAAACGCTTTAAACAAGAAGAACGAAATTTGGTGAGCTGTGTGGGATTGGTGTGCTAATCATTACCTGAAATTATCATCAAGATTGGATTAAAAAATATTTGCTGATATTTCAGGAAACTCGTAGTTTTTTGGATGCTTGGCAACCCCATTCAATGAAAATTATTTTCGCCAGTGTCTGTTTAGGGCTACATCAATAGGAAACAAACCATAGAGACAGAACTTGGAACTAATTTATTGTGCCAAGTTTCAAAGAGCTACCACAAACCGTGTTTGATTTAGAGTTCCAACTACATGTATCCATATTGGAGAAAACACAGTGAAACCTAAAAATGAAAACGGTTACTGCAAACGAAAGGTTTAACCTAGAAGAACGAAATTTGGTGAGCCAAGTGGGATTGGTGTACTGATCATTACTTGAAAGTATCATCAATATTTGGTGAAAGAAAGGTTGCTGAGATTTCAGCAAACTCGTAGTTTTTTGGAAGCTTGGCAACCCCTTTCAATGAAAGTGATTTTCGCCAGTCTCTGCTTAGGGCTACATCAATAAGAAACAAAGCATAGATATAGAACTTGGAACTACTTTATTGTGCCAAGTTTCAAATAGCTACCACAAACCATGTTTGATTTAGAGTTCCAACTACATGTATCCATATAAGAGAAAATAGAGTCAAACCTACAATTGGAAATGGCTACTGCAAATGAATGGTTTAAACAAGAAGAACGAAATTTGGTGAGCTACGTTGGATTGGAGTACTGATCATTACCTAAAGTATCACCAATATTTGGTTAAAAAATAGTTGCTGAAATTTCAGGAAACTCGTAGTTTTTTGGAAGCTTTGCAACCCCTTTCAATTAAAGTGATTTTCGTCAGTCACTACTTGGGACTACGTCAATAGGAAACAACCCACAGAAATAGGACTTGGAACTACTTTATTGTGCCAAGTATCAAAGACCTAGCACAAACCATGTTTGATTTAGAGTTCCAAATACATGTATCCATATAGAAGAAAAGAGTGTGAAAACCTAAAAATAAAAACGGTTACTGCAAACGAAAAGTTTAACCTAGAAGAATGAAATTCGGTGAGCCAAGTGGGATTGGTGTACTGATCATTCCCTGAAAGTATCATCAAGATTGGGTGAAAAAATGTTTCCTGAGATTTCAGGAAATTCTTAGTTTGTTGGAACCTTGGCAAACTCTTTCATTGAAAATGTCTTTTGTCAGTCTCTCTTTGGGTCTACATCAATAGGAAACAATCTATAGAGATAGAACTTGGAACTACTTAATTATGCCACGATTCAAAGAGGTCGCACAAAACATGTTTGATTTAGAGTTCCAACTACATGTATTCATATAGGAGAGAACAGAGTGAAACCTAAAAATGAAAACGGTTACTGCAAACGAACGGTTTATCCTAGAAGAATTAAATTTGGTGAGCCACTAGAGATTGGTGTACTTATCATTCCCTGAAAGTATCATCAAGATTGGTTGAAAGAATGTTTGCTGAGATTGCTGGAAACTCATACTTTTTTGGTTGGTTGGCAACACCTTTCAATGAACATGATTTTCGTCAGTGTCTGCTTGGGGATACATCAATAGTAAATAATTCATAGAGATAAAACTTAGAACTGCTTGTTTATGCCACGTTTCAAAGAGCTAGCACAAATCGTGTTTGACTTAGAGTCCAACTACATGTATCCATATAGGAGAAAACAGTGAAACCTAAAAATGAAAACGATTAATGCAAACGAAGGTGTAACCTAGAAGAACGAAATTTAGTGAGTCAAGTGAGATTTGTGAACTTATCATTCCCTGAAAGTATCATCAGGTTTGGGTGAAAAAATGTTTGCAGAGATATCAGGAAAGTAGTAGGTTTTTGGAAGGTAGGCAACCCCTTTGAATGAAAGTGATTTTCGTCAGTCTCTGATTTGGGCTACTTCAATAGGAAACAAACCATAGAAATAGATCTTGGAACTACTTTATTGTGCCAAGTTTCAAAGAGCTACCACAAACCGTGTTTGATTTAGAGTTCCAACTACATGTATCCATATAGGAGAAAACAGACTGAAACCTAAAAATGGAAACGGTTACTGCAAACGAATGGTCTAAACTAGAAAAACGAAATTTGGTGAGCCAAGTGGGATTGGGGTACTGATCTTTACCTGAAAGTATCATCAAGATTGGGTGAAAAAATGTTTGCTGAGATTTCAGGAAACTCGTAGTATTTGGAATCTTGGCAACTCCTTTCAATGGAAGTGATTTTCCCCAGTCTCTGCTTAAAGCTAAATCAATAAAAAACAAACTATAGAGACAGGACGTGGAACTACTTTATTGTGCCACGTTTCAAAGAGCTAGCACAAACTGTGTTTGATTTAGAGTTCCAAATACATGTATCCATATCGGAGAAAACCGAGTGAAACCTACAATTGAAAACGGCTACTGGAAATAAACGCTTTAAACAAGAAGAACGAAATTTGGTGAGCCAAGTTGGATTGGTGTGCTAATCATTACCTGAAAGTAACATCAAGATTGGGTGAAAAAATGTTTGCTGAGATTTCAGGAAACTCGTAGTTTTTTTGAGGCTTGGCAACCCCTTTCAATGAACATGATTTTCGCCAGTCTCTGCTTAGGGCTACATCAATAGGAAACAAACCATAGAGTTAGAACTTGGAATTACTTTATTGTGCCAAGTTTCAAAGAGCTAGCACAAACCGTGTTTGATTTAGAGTTCCAAATACATGTATCCATATAGGAGAAAACAGTGTGAAACCTAAGAATGAAAACGGTAACTGAAAATGAAAGGTTTAACCAGAAGAACGAAATTTCGTGAGCCAGGTGGGATTGGTGTACTGATCATTCCCTGAAAGTATCATCAAGATTGGGTGAAAAAATATTTGCTGAGATTTCAGGAAACTCGTATTTTTTTTGGAAGCTTGGCAACCCCTTTCAATGAAAGTGATTTTCGTCAGCATGTGTTTGTGGTTCCATCAATAAAAAACAAACCATAGAGACAGAAATTAGAACTAATTTATTGTGCCACGTTTCAAAGAGCTAGTAGTAACCATGTTTGACTTAAAGTTCCAAATACATGTATCCATGTAGTTCCAACTACATGCATCCATATAGAAAACTGAGTGAAACATACAAATGTAATCGGCTACTGCAAATGAACGGTTTAAACAAGAAGAACGAAATTTGGTGAGAAAAGTGGGATTGGTGTATCGATCATTACTTGAAAGTTTCATCAAGATTGAGTTAAAAAATGTTTGCTGAGATTTCAGGAAACTCATAGTATTTGGAAGCTTGACAACCACTTTCAAAGAAAGTGATTTTCTCCAGTCTCTGCTTGGGCAACATCAATAAGAAACAAACCATAGAGAGAGAACTTGGAACAACTTTGTTCTGCCAAGTTTCAAAGAGCTAGCACAAATGGTGTTTGATTTAGAGTTCCAACTACATGTATCCATATTGAAGAAAACAGAGTGAAATCTAAAAATGAAAACGGTTACTGGAAACGAACGGTTTAAACTTGAAGAACGAAATTTGGTGAGCCAAGTGGGATTGGTGAATTCATCATTTTCTGAAAGTATCATCAAGATTGGGTGAAAAAATGTTTGCTGAGATTTCTGGAAACTCGTAGTTTTTGTATGCTTGGCAACCCCTTTCAATTAAAGTGATTATCATCAGTCTCTACTTGGGACTACGTCAATAGGAAACAATCCATAGAGATAGAACTTGGAATTACTTTATTGTGCCAAGTTTCAAAGACCTAGCACAAACCATGTTTGATTTAGAGTTCCAACTACATGTATCCATATAGGACAAAACACTGTGACACCTAAAAATGAAAACGGTTATTGCAAACCAAAGGTTTAACCTAGAAGAACGAAATATGGTGAGCCAGGTGGGATTGATCTACTGATCATTACCTTAAAGTATCATAAAGATTGGGTGAAAAAGGTTTTGCTGAGATATCAGGAAACTCGTAGTTTCTTGGAAGCTTGGCAACACCTTTCAATGAAAGTGATTGTCCCCAGTCTCTGCTTAAAGCTAAATCAATAGAAAACAAACCATAGAGATAGAACTTGGAACTACTTCATTGTGCCACGTTTCAAAGAGCTAGCTCAAACCGTGTTTGATTTAGAGTTCCAACTAGATGTATCCATATAGGAGAAAACAGAGTGAAACCTAAAAATGAAAACGATTACTGCAAACGAAAGTTTAACCTAGAAGAACGAAATTTGGGTAGCCAAGTAAGATTGGTGTATTCATCATTACCTGAAAGTATCATCAAGATTGGGTGAAAAAATATTTGCTGAGATTTCAGGAAACTCGTAATATTTGGAAGCTTGGCTACCACTTTCAATGAAAGTGATTTTCCTCAGTCTCTGCTTGGGCAACATCAATAAGAAACAAAACATAGAGATAGAACTTGGAACTACTTTATTGTGTCAAGTTTCAAAGAGCTAGCACAACTGAGTTTGATTTAGAGTTCCAAGTATATGTATCCATATAAGAGAAAACAGAGTGAAACCTACAATTGAAAACGGCTACTGCAAACGAACGGTTTAAACAAGAAGAACGAAATTTGTTGAGCCAAGTGGGATTGGTGTGCTAATCATTACCTGAAAGTATCAGCAAGATTGGGTGAAAAAATGTTTGCTGAGATTTCAGGAAACTCGTACTTTTTTGGATGCTTGGCAACCCCTTTCAATGAACGTGATTTTGGCGAGTCTCTGCTTAGCACTACATCAATATTAAACAAACCATAGAGTTAAAACTTGGAACTACTTTATTGTGCCAAGTTTCAAAGAGCTAGCACAAACCGTTTTTCATTTAGAGTTCCAAATACATGTATCCATATAGGAGAAAACAGAGTGAAACCTACAAATTAAAACGGTTACTGCAAACGAACGGTTTAACTTAGAAGAACGAAATTTGGTGAGACAAGTGGGATTGGTGTACTGATCATTCCCTGAAAGTATCATCAATTTTGGGTGAAAAAATGTTTGCTGATATTTCAGGAAACGCCTAGTTTTTTGGAAGCTCTCAACCTCATTCAGTGAAAGTGATTTTCCCCAGTTTCTGCTTAAGGCTACATCAATAAACACCAAACCATAGAGACAGAACGTAGCACTAATTTATTGTGCCATATTTCAATGAGCTTGCAGTAACCGTGTTGGATTTAAAGTTCCAACTACATGTATCCATATAGGAGAAAACAGTGAAACCTAAAAATGTAAATGGTTACTGCAAACGAATGGCTTAATCTAGAAGAACGAAATTTGGTGAGCCAAGTGGGATTGGTTTACTCATCATTCCCTGAAAGTATCATCAATATAGGGTGAAAAAATGTTTGCTGAGATTTCAGGAAACTCGTAGTTTTTTGGAAGCTTCGCAACCCCTTTCAAAGAAAATGATTTTCGTCAGTCTCTGCTTGGGGCTACATCAATAGGAAACAATCCATAGAGATAGAACTTGGAACTACTTTAATGTGCCAAGTTTCAAGAGCTACCACAAACCATGTTTGATTTAGAGTTCCAACTACATGTATCCATATAGGAGAAAACAGAGTGAAACCTAAAAATGAAAACGGTTACTGCAAACGAACGGTTTAACCTAGAAAAACGAAATTTGGTGAGCCAAGTGGGATTACTTTACTGATCATTCCCTGAAAGTATCATCAAGATTGGGTGAAAAAATGTTTGCTGAGATTTCAGGAAACTCGTGATTGTTTGGAAGCTTGGCAACCCCTTTAAATTATAGTGATTTTTGTCAGTCTCTGCTTAGGGCTACATCAATAGGAAACAAACCATGGAGACAGAACTTAGAACTAATTTATTGTGCCATGTTTCAAAGAGCTAGCAGTAACCATGTTTGATTTAAAGTTCCAACTACATGTATCCATATAGGAGAAAACAGAGTGAAAACTACAATTGAAAACGGCTACCGCAAGCGAATGGTTTAAACAAGAAGAAGGAAATTTGGTGAGCCAAGTGGGATTGGTGTGCTAATCATTTCCTGAAAGTATCATCAAGATTGGGTGAAAAAATGTTTGCTGAGATTTCAGGAAACTAGTAGTTTTTTGGATGCTTGGCAACCCCTTTCAATGAACGTGATTTTGGCTAGGGTTAGAGTTAGGTTTCGGGTTCGGGTGAGGGTTCGGTTTCGGGTTACAGTTTGGGTTAGGGTTCGGGTTAGGGTTAGGGTTAGAGTTAGTGTTAGGATTAGAGTTAGAGTTAATGTTCAAGTTTGGGTTAGTGTTAGGGTTAGGGTTAGGGTACGGGTAAGAGTTAGGTTTACCATTAAGGTTAGGGATATGGGTAGGGTAATGGTTAGGTTCGGATTTTGGTTAGGTTTAGGGTTAGGGTTCGAGTTAGGGTCAGGGTTCGGGTTAGGGTTTGGGTTCGGATTAAGGTTAGTGTTAGGGTTGGGGTTCGGATTCGGGTTAGGTTTAGTGTTAGGGTTAGGGTTCGAGTTAGTGTTAGGGTTCGGGTTAGGGTTCGGGTTCGGTTTAAGGTTACGATTAGGGTTAGGGTTCGGATTCGGGTTAGGTTTAGGGTTAGGGTTTGGTTAGGGTTTGGGTTACGGTTAGGGTTAGGATTAGGGTTCTGGTTAGGGTTAGGGTTAGGGTAAGATTTAGGGTTCGGTTTAGGGTAAGGGTTAGGTTTAGGGTTCGGGTTCGGTTTAGGGTTAGGTTTAGGGTTCGGTTTCAGATTAGGTTTAGGGTTCGGGTTAATGTCAGGGTAGGGTTAGGGTTAGTGTTAGGGTTCGGGTTCGGCTACTGGTTAGGTTTAGGGTTATGGATAGGGTTCGATATCGGGTCCGGGTTAGGGTTCTGGTTAGGTTTAGTGTTAGGATTAGGGTTACGTTAGGGTTCGGGTTAGTTGTAGTGTTAGGGTTTGGGTTTGTGTAGGGTTAGGGTTAGGGTTAGGGTTAAAGTTAGTGTTCGGGTTAGGGTTAGGGTTAATGTTCAGGTTAGGTTTAGGGTTAGGGTTAGTGTTAGGGTTAGTGTTAGGATTAGGGTTAGGTTTAGAGTTCGGGTTAGTTTTAGGGTTAGGTTTAGGGTAAGGTTTTGGGTTCGGTTTAGGGTTAGGGTAGGGTTAGGGTTAGGGTTAGGGTTAATGTTAGTTTTAGGAATAGGTTTAGGGTTCGGGTTAGGTTTCTCTTCGGGTTAGGTTTAGAATTCGGGTTAGGGTTCGGATTGGGTTATGGTTATTGATAAAGTTCGAGTTCGGGTTAGGTTAGGGTTAGTGTTAGGGTTAGGGTTAGAATTAGGGTTCGGGTTAGGTTAGGGTTAGGGTTAGGATAAGATTTAGTTTTCTGTTTAGGGTAAGGGTTAGTGTTAGGGTTAGGGTTAGGGTTTTGTTTAGGGTTAGGGTTAGGGTTAGGTTTCGGGTTAATTTTAGGGTTGGGGTACGTTTAGGGTTAGTGTTAGGGTTCGGGTTCGGCTACTGGTTAGGGTTTGGGTTATGGTTAGGTTTCGGGTTCGTGTCTGCGTTAGGGTTCGCATTAGGGTTAGATTTAGGGTTTTGGTTAGGGTTAGGGTTCGGGTTAGTTTTAGTGTTAGGGTTAGGGTTTGGTTAGGGTTAGGGTTAGGGTTAACGTTAGTGTTCGGGTTAGGGTTAGTGTTCATGTTCGGGTTAGGGTTAGGGTTAATGTTCGGGTTAGGGTTAGGGTTAGGGTTAGGGTTAATGTTCGGGTTTGGGTTAGGGTTAGCGTTATGTTTAGGATTCGGGTAAGGGTTAAGGTTAGCGTTAGGATTAGGGTTCGGGTTAAGATTAGGGTTAGGGTTTGGGTTCGGCTCAGGGTTAGGCTTAATGTTCGGGTTTGGGCTAGGGTTATCATTAGGGTTTGGTTTAGGGTTAGGGTTATGGTTAGAGTTATGGTTATGGTTTGGGTTCGGGTTAGGTTTAGAGTTAGGGTTAGGGTTAGGGTTAGGGTTAGTGTTCGGGTTTGGTTTATGGATCGGATTAGAGTTAGGGTTAGGGTTAGGGTTCAGGTTATGATTTGGTTTCGGTTAGGTTTAGGGTTCGAGTTAGGGTTAGGATTCGGGTTCCGGTTAAGGATAGTGTTATGATTAGGGTTCGGCATCGGGTTACGTTTCGGGTTAGGGTTAGGGTTAGGGTTCGGGTTAGTATTAGGGTTAGGATTAGGATTAAGGTTCAGGTTAGGATTAGGGTTAGGGTTAGGGTAAGGTTTATGGTTCGGTTTAGAGTACGGGTTAGGGTTAGAGTTAGGGTTAGGGATCGGGTTATGGTAATGGTTAGGGTTAGTGTTCGGTTTAGGGTTCGGGTTAGAGTTCGGTTTCGGATTAAGGTTAGGGTTAGGGTTAGGGTTCGGATTCGGGTTAGGTTTAGGGTTATGGTTAGCGTTAGGGTTCTGGTTCGGGTTAGATTTATGGTTAGGATTAGCGTTCCGGTTCGGATTAGGGTTAGGGTTAGGGTAAGATTTAGGGTTCTGTTTAGAGTAAGGTTTAGGTTTAGGTTTAGGTTTAGGGTTAGGGTTAGGGTTAGGGTTAGGTTTAGGGTTAGTGTTAGGGTTAGTGTTAGGGTTAGGGTAGGGTTCGGGTTAATGTTTGGGTTCGGGTAGGTTTAGGGTTTGTGTTAGGGTTCGGGTTCGGCTACTGGTTAGGGATAGGGTTATGGTTAGGGTTCGGGTTCGAGTCCGCATTAGGGTTCGGGTTATGTTTAGAGTTATTTTTAGGTTTAGGTTTAGGTTTCGGATTAGTTTTAGTGTTGGGGTTCGTGTTCGGTTAGGGTTAGGGTTAGGGTTAAAGTTAGTGTTCGGGTTAGGGTTAGGGTTAATGTTCGGGTTAGGGTTAGGGTTATGGTTAGGGTTAGGGTTAATGTTCGGATTTGGGTTAGGGTTAGCGTTAGGGTTAGGATTCTGGTAAGGGTTAAGGTTAGCGTTAGGGTTAGGGTTAGGTTTCAAGTTAGGTTTAGGGTTAGGGTTAGGGTTCGGCTTACGGTTAGGGTTAATGTTCGGGTTCGGGTTAGGGTTATCATTAGTGTTTGGTTTAGGGTTAGGGTTAGGGTTATGTTTTGGTTTCGGGTTAGGTTTAGAGTTAGGGTTAGGATTAGGGTTAGGGTTAGGGTTAGGTTTCGGGTTTGGTTTATGGATCGGATTAGAGTTAGGGTTAGGGTTAGGGTTCGGGTTATGATTTGGTTTCGGTTAGGGTTAGGGTTTGAGTTAGGTTAGGGTTTGGGTTCTCGTTAAGGATAGGGTTATGTTTAGGGTTCTGCATCGGGTTAGGTTTCGGATTAGGGTTAGGATTAGGGTTCGGGTTAGGGTTAGGGTTAGGGTAAGGTTTATGGTTCGGTTTAGCATTCGGGTTAGGGTTAGGGTTAGGGTTAAAGATCGGGTTATGGTAATGGTTAGGATTAGTGTTCGGTTTAGGGTTAGGGTTCGTGTTAGGGTTAGGGTTCGGGTTAATGTTCGGGTTCGGGTTAGGGTTAGGGTAAGGGTTAGAGTTTAGGATAGTGGTTAGGGTTAGGATTATGGTTAGGGTTCAGGTTAGTGTCCGGGTTAGGGTTCGGGTTAGGGGTAGAGTTAGGGTTAGGGTTAGGTTTAGGGTTAGGGTTAGGGTTCGGGTAAGGGTTAGGGTTAGGTTTAGGGTTATGGTTAATGTTCGGGAGTGGGTTAGGGTTACCGTTAGGTTAGGGTTCGCTGTATGGGTTAGGGTTAGCGTTAGGGTTAGGGTTATGGTTTGGGTTCGGGGTAGGTTTAGAGTTATGGTTATGGTTAGGGTTAGGGTTCGGGTTAGGGGTCGGGTTTGGTTTATGGATCGGATTAGAGTTAGGGTTAGTGTTAGGGTTGGGGTTATGATTTGGTTTCGGTTAGGGTTAAGGTTACGGTTAGGGTTCGAGTTAGGGTTAGGTTTGGGGTTAGGGTTAGGGTTAGGGTTTGGGTTAGGGTTAGGGATAGGATTAGGATTAGGGTTCTGGTTAGGGTTAGGGTTAGGGTTAGGGAAAGGTTTATGGTTCGGTTTAGCGTACGGGTTAGGGTTATGGTTAGTGTTCGGGCTAATGTTCGGGTTCGGGTTAGGGTTAGGGTTAGGGTTAGGGTTTGGGTTCAGCTACTGGTTCGGGTTAGGGTTATGGTTAGGGCTCGGGTTCGGGTCCGGGTTAGGGTTCGTGTTAGGGGTAGAGTTAGGGTTAGTGTTAGGGTTCGGGTTAGGTTTAGTGTTAGGGTTTGTGTTAGGGTTAGGGTTAGGGATAGGGTTAGGGTTATGGTTAATGTTCGGGAGTCGGTTAGGGTTAGCCTTAGGTTAGGGTTCGGGTAAGGGTTAGTGTTAGCGTTAGGGTTAGGTAAGGTTTCGGGTTAGGGTTCCGGTTAGGGTTAGGGTTCGGGTTAGAGTTAGGGTTAATGTTCGGGTTCGGGGTAGGGTTAGCGTTAGGGTTTGGGTTAGGGTTAGTGTTATGGTTAGGGTTAGGGTTATGGTTTGTGTTTGGGATAGGTTTAGGGTTCTGGTTAGGTTAGGGTTAGTGTTAGGTTTAGGGTTAGGGTTAGGATTAGGGTTCGGGTTAGGTTTATGTGTAGGTTTAGGATGAGGGTTTTGGTTAGGGTTTGGGTTAGGGTTAGGGTTAGGGTTAGGGTTCGGATTAGGTTTCGAGTTAGGATTAGGGTTCGTGTTAGGGTTAGGGTTAGGGTTAGGGTTAGGTTCAGGGTTTGGGATCGGCTACTGGTCATGGTTAGGGTTATGTTTAGGGTTCGGTTTCGGTTCCGGGTTAAGGTTCAGTTTAGGGTTAGAATTAGGTTTATGGTTAGGGTTAGGGTTCGGGTTAGGGTTCGCGTGAGGGTTTGGTTTAGGGTTAGGTTTAGGGATAGGGTTATGGTTTGGTTTCTGGTTAGGTTTAGGGTTAGGGTTAGGGTTCGTGTTAAGTTTAGGGTTGGGTTTCGGGTTAGGGTTCGGATTAGGTTTATGTTTTGGATTCCAGTTAGGGTTACAGTTAGGGATCGGATTATGATTTGGTTTCGGTTTAGGGTTAGGGTTAGGGTTAGGGTTTGAGTTAGGGTTAGGGTTCGGGTTAGGTTTCGGGTTGGGATTAAGGTTAGTGTTAGGGTTAGGGTTCTGTATTGGGTTAGGTTTCGTGTTAGGGTTAGGATTAGTGTTTGGGTTAGGGTTATGGTTAGGGTTAGGATTAGGGTTCTGTTTAGGGTTAGGGTTAGGGCTAAGGGTAAGATTTAGGGTTTGGTTTAGGGTAAGGTTTAGGGTTAGGGTTCGGGTTCAGGTTAGGGTTAGGGTTAGTTTCAGGGTTATGTTTCGTGTTAGGGTTAGGTTTCGGGTTAATATTAGGGTTCAGGGTAGGGTTAGGTTTAGGGTTAGGGTTCGGGTGCGGCTACTGGTTAGGGTTAGGGCTTTGGTTAGGGCTCAGTTTCGTTTCCGGATTAGGGTTCGAGTTAGGGTTAGAGTTACGATTAGGTTTAGGGTTAGGGTTCGGGTTAGTTTTAGTGTTAATATACGGGTTCGGGTTAGGGTTAGGGTTAGGGTTAGGTTTAGGGTTAGGGTTAATGTTCGGGAGTTGGTTAGGGTTATCGTTAGGGTTAGGTTTCGGGTAAGGGTTAGGGTTAGCGATAGGTTTAGGGTTAGGGTTCGGGGTAGGGTTAGACTTCGGGTTAGCCATAGGGTTAGTTTTAGGGTTAAGTTTCGGTTTAGGGTTAGGTTTAGGGTTAGGGTTCGGGTTAGGGTTAGGGTTCGGGGTAGGGTTAGACTTCGGGTTAGCCATAGGGTTAGTTTTAGGGTTAAGTTTCGGTTTAGGGTTAGGTTTAGGGTTAGGGTTCGGGTTAGGGTTAGGTTTAATGTTCGGGTTTGGGTTAGGTTTAGGGTTAGTGTTAGGGTTCGGGTAAGGGTTAGGGTTCGGGTTAGGGTTAGGGTTAGGGTTCGGGTTAGTGTTAGGGTTACGGTTAGGGTTCGGGTTAGGGTTAGGGTTAATGTTCGGGTTCGGGTTGGGGTTAGAGTTACAGTTTGGTTTAGGGTTAGGGTTAGTGTTATGGTTTGCGTTCGGGTTAGGTTTAGGTTTAGGGTTAGGGTTCGGCTTAGGGTTAGGAGTAGGGTTCAGGTTAGGGTTCGGGTTTGATTTATGATTCGGAGTAGAGTTTGGGTTAGGGTTAGGGTTCGGGTTATGATTTCGATTCTAGTTAGGGTAAGGGTTAGGGGTAGTATTCGAGTTAGGGTTAGGGTTCGGGATCGGGTTAGGTTTAGGGTTATGGTTAGGGTTAGGGTTCGGGTTAGTGTGAGTGTTAGGTTTAGGATTAGGGTTCTGGTTAGGGTTATGTTTAGGGTTAGGGTACGATTTAGGGTTCGGTTTATGGTAAGGGTTAGGGTTAGGGTTAGGGTTAGGGTTAAGGTTTCAGGTAAGGGTTAAGTTAGGGTTAGGGTTCGGTTCAGGGTTAGGGATCAGGTTAGGCTTAGGGTTCGGGTTAATGTTAGGGTTCGTGTTAGAGTTAGGGTTAGTATTCGTGTTAGGGTTTGAGTTAGGCTTAGTGTTATTGTTAGGGTTCGGGTTCGGGTTAGGATTAGGGTTAAGGTTAGGGTTAGGGTTAGGCTTTTGCTTAGGTTTAGGGTTAGGGTTAATGTTAGGTTTAGTGTTTGGGATCGGGCTAGAGTTAGCGTTAGGGTTGGGGTTCGAGTAAGGGTTAGGATTAGCGTTAGGGTTAGGGTTAGGTTTAGGGTAAGGTTTAGGTTTCGGGTTCCATTTAGGGTTCGGGTTCGGGTTAGGTTTAGGGTTAGTTTTAGGGTTAGCATTAGTGTTAGGGTTTGGGTAAGGTTTAGGGTTAGCGTTCGGGTTAGTATTCGGGTTAGGGTTTGTGTTCGGCCTAAGGTTAAGTTTAGGTTTAGTGTTAGGTTTAGTGTTAGGGGTAGGGTTCGGGTTAGGTTTAGGGTTGCGGTTAGGGTTAGGATTATGGTTTTGGTTAGGGTTAGGGTTAGGTTTAGCGTTCGATTTAGGGTTCGGGTTAGTATTAGTGTTCGTGTAAATGTTAGGGTTAGGGTTAGGGTTATGGTTATGGTTCGGGTTAGGGTTAGGGTTAGGCTTAGTGTTAGGGTTAGGGTTAGAGTTCGAGTTTGGCTACTGGTTAGGTTTAGGGTTGAGGTTAGGGTTTGGGTTCGGTCCGGGTTAGTCTTTGGGTTAGAGTTAAAGGTAGGTTTAGGGTTAGGGTTCGGGGTAGGGTTAGGGTTAGGGTTAGGGTTCGGGTTAAGGTTAGGGTTAGGGTTAGGGTTCGGGTTAGGGTTAGGGTTTGGTTTAGGATTACGGATAGGTTTAGGGTTAGTGTTAGTGTTAGGGTTATTGTTTGGGTTCGGGTTAGGGTTAGCGTTAGGGTTAGGTTTCGGGTTAGGGTTAGGGTTCAATTTACGGTTAGAGTTAGGGTTAGGGTTAGGGTTAGTGTTAGGGTTCGGGTTCGGGTTAAGGTTTGGATAGGGTTAGGGTTAGGGTTAGGGTTAGATTTAGGTTTTGGGTTAGGGTTAGTGTTATGGTTCGGATTAGGGTTAGGGTTAGGGTTAGGGTTAGGGTTCGGGTTAGGATTAGAGTTAGGGTTAGGGTGAGGGTTACTGTTAGGGTTAGGGTTAGGGTTAGGGTTCGGGTTAGGGTTGGACTTAGGGTTAGGGTTCGGGTAATGGTTTGGTTTCGGGTTAGCCTTAGGTTCAGGGTTAGGGTTCAGGTTAGGGTTAGGGTTCGGGTTAGGGTTAGGTTTAGTGTTAGGGTTCGGCTTTTGGTTGGTTTTAGGGGTTAGGTTTTGGGTTAGGGTTAGGGTTATGGTTAGTTTTAGGGTTAGCGTTAACGTTAGGCTTAGGGTTAGGTTTAGGGTTAGGGCAAGGCTTAGGGTTCGGGTTAGTGTTTGGGTTAGGGTTAGCATAAGAATTAGGGTTTGGTTTAGGGTTATTGTTATGGTTATGGTTAGGGTTAGGGTTTGGGTTAGGGTTAGGTTTAGGGTCGAATTAGGGTTCGTGTTCATATTAGGGTACGGGTTAGGGTTAGGGTTAGGGTTAGGTTTAGGTTTAGGGTTCGCGTTAGGTTTAGGAATAGGGTTAGGGTAAGGTTTGGGGTTCGGTGTAGGGTTAGGGTTAGGGTTTGGGGTAGCATTAGGGTTAGGGTTAGGGTTAGGGTTAGGGTTAGGGTTAGGTTTAGGTTTAGGGTTATGTTTCGGGTTAGGGTTAGGTTTCGGGTTAATGTTAGGGTTCGGGTTAGTGTTAGGGTTAGGGTAGTGTTCTGGTGCGACTACTGGTTAGGGTAAGGGTTATGGTTAGGTTTCAGGTTCGGGTCCGGGTAAGAGTTGCGATTAGGTTTAGAGTTAGGGATAGGGTTAGGTTTAGTTTTAGGGTTCGGGTTCGGGTTAGGGTTAGGTTTAGGGTTAGGGTTATGTTTAGGGTTAATGTTCGGGAGTGGGTTAGGGTTAGCGTTAGGGTTAGGTTTCGGGTAAGGGTTAGGGTTAGTGTTAGGTTTAGGTTAGGTTTCCGGTTAGTGTTAGGGTTAGGGTTATGGTTAAGTTTCGGGTTAGGGTTAGGTTTCGGGTTAGGGTTAGGGTTCGGGTTAGGGTTATGTTTAGGATTAGGGTTCTGGTTAGGGTTAGCGTTAGGGTTAGGGTAAGGTTAATGGTTCGTTTTAGCGTAAGGGTTAGGGTTAGGGTTAGGGTTAGGGATTGGGTTATGGTAATGGTTAGGGTTAGTTTTTGGTTTAGGGTTAGGGTTAGGGTTCGTGTTAATGTTAGGTTTCGGGTTAGGGTTAGGGTTAGGGTTAGGATTTGGTTTCGGTTACTGGTTAAAGTTAGGGTTATGGTTAGAGTTCGGGTTCGTGTCAGGGTTAGGGTTCGGGTTAAGGGTAGAGTTAGGGATAGGGTTAGGTTTAGGGTTCGGGTTAGGTTTAGTGTTAGGGTTTGTGTTAGGTTTAGGTTTAGGGTTAGGGTTAGGGTTAGGGTTAGGGTTAGGGTTATGGTTAATGTTCGGGAGTGGGTTAGGGTTAGCATTAGGTTAGGGTTCGGGTAAGGGTTGGGGTTAGTGTTAGGGATAGGGTTAGAGTTAGGGTTAATGTTCGGGTTCGGGATTGGTTAGCGTTAGGGTTTGGGTTAGGGTTAGGTTTATGGTTAGGGTTAGGGTTATGGTTTGGGTTTGGGATAGGTTTAGGGTTATTTTAGGGTTAGGGTTCTGATTAGGTTTCGGTTTAGTATTAGGGTTCATGTTAGGGTTAGGGTTAGGGTTAGGGTTAGGGTCAGGGTTAGTGTTTGGGTTAAGATTCGGGTTAGGGTTAGTGTTAGGTTTAGGGTTCGGGTTCGGCTACTGGTTAGGGTTAGGGTTATGTTTAGGGTTCGGTTTTGGTTCCGGGTTAGGGTTTGGTTTAGGGTTAGATTTAGGGTTATGGTTAGTGTTAGGGTTCGGGTTAGGTTTAGTGTTAGGGTTTGGGTTAGGGTTAGTTTTAGGATTAGGGTTAGTGTTAGAGTTAGGGTTCGGGTTAGGCTTAGGGTCAGTGTTTTTGTTAGGGTTAGGGTTAGCGTTAATATTCGTGTTTGGGATAAGATTAGCTTTAGGTTTAGGGTAAGGTTTACGGTTAGCGTTAGGGTTAGGCTAGGTTTTGGGTTATCATTAGGGTTAGGGTAAGGGTGCGGGTTAGGGTTAATGTTCGGTTCGGGTAAGGGTTCGCGTTTGGGTGTTGGGTTAGTGTTATGTTTAGGGATAGGGTTATGGTTTGGGTTTGGGTTAGGTTTAGGGTTAGGGTTAGGGTTCGGGTTAGGGTTAGGGTTGGGTTTCGGGTTAGGGTTCGGTTTAGGTTTATGGTTTTCATTCCAGTTAGTGTTAGAGTTAGGGTTCGGGTTATGATTTGGTTTCGGGGTAGGGTTAGGGTTAGGGTTAGTGTTCGAGTTAGGGTTAGGGTTCGGGTTAGGTTTCGGATTCGGATTAAGGTTAGGGTTAGGGTTAGGGTTCTGTATCGGGTTAGGTTTCAGGTTACTGTAAGATTTAGGGTTTGGTTTAGGGTAAGGGTTAGGGTTAGGGTTAGGGTTTGGGTTCTGGTTAGGGTTAGGGTTAGGGTTAGGTTTAGGTTTAGGTTTCGGGTTAGCGTTAGTTTTCGGGGTAATGTTAGGGTTCGGGGTAGGGTTAGGGTTAGGGTTAGTGTTCGGGTGCGGCTATTGGTTAGGATTAGGGTTATGGTTAGGGTTCAGGTTCGTGTCGGGTTAGCGTTCGTGTTAGGGTTAGAGTTACGATTAGGTTTAGGGTTAGGGTTCGGGTTTGGTATAGTGTTAGGGTTCGGGTTAGGGTTAGGGTTAGTGTTCGGGTGCGGCTATTTTTTAGGATTAGGGTTATGTTTAGGGTTCAGGTTCGTGTCGGGTTAGGGTTCGTGTTAGGGTTAGAGTTACGATTAGGTTTAGGGTTAGGGTTCGGGTTTGGTTTAGTGTTAGGGTTCGGGTTCGGGTTCGGGTTCGGGTTCGGGTTAGGGTTAGGGTAGATATTCGGGAGTGGGTTAGGTTTACCGTTAGGGTTAGGTTTCGGGTAAGGGTTAGGGTTAGAGATAGGCTTAGGTTTAGGGTTAGGGTTAGGGTTAGGGTTCGGGTTCGGGTTAGTGTTAGGTTACGGTTAGGGTTAAGGTTTGGGTTAGGGTTCGGTTTAGGGTTAGTGTTAGGGTTAGGGTTAAGGTTAATGTTCGGGTTTGGGTTAGGTTTAGGGTTAGGGTTAGGGTTCAGGTAAGGGTTAGGTTTAGGGTTAGGATTCGGGTTAGGGTTAGGGTTAGGGTTAGGGTTCGGTTTAGAGTTAGGGTTAATGTTCGGGTTAGGGTTAGAGTTAGGGTTTGGTTTAGGGTTAGGGTTAGGTTTAGGGTTAGGGTTATGGTTTGGGTTTGGGTTAGGTTTAGGTTTAGGGTTAGGGTTCGGGTTAGGGGTAGGGGTAGGGGTCGGGTTAGGTTTCGGGTTAGATTTATTGTTCGGAGTAGATTTAGGGTTAGTGTTATGATTCAGGTAATGATTTCGATTCGGGTTAGGCTCATTGTTAGGGCTAGGGTTCGACTTAGGGTTAGGGTTCGTGTTAGGGTTCGGGTTCGGTTTAAGGTTAGGGTTAGGAATAGGGTTCAGGATCGTGTTAGGTTTAGGGTTAGGGTTATGGTTAGGGTTCGGGTTAGGGTTAGGGTTAGAGTTAGAATTAGGGTTCTGGTTAGGGTTAGGGTTAGGGTTAGGGTAAGATTTAGGGTTCGGTTTAAGGTAAGGGTTAGGGATAGGGTTAGGGTTAGGATTTCGGGTAAGGGTTAGGGTTAGGGTTAGGGTACGGTTCAGGGTTATGTTTCAGGTTAGGCTTAGGGTTCGGGTTAATGTTAGGGTTCATGTTAGAGTTAGGGTTACTATTCGGGTTAGGGTTAGAGTTAGGCTTAGTGTTATTGTTAGTGTTCGGGTTCGGGTTAGTTTCAGGGTTAGGGTTCGGGTTAGGATTAGGTTTAAGGTTAGAGTTAGGGTTAGGCTTTGGCTTATGGTTAGGTGTAGGGTTAGTGTTAGGGTTAGTGTTCGGTTTCGGGTTAGCGTTAACGTTAGGGTTTGGTTTCGGGTAAGGGTTAGGGTTAGCGTTAGGGTTAGGGTTAGGGTTAGGGTAAGGGTTACGTTTCGGGTTCGGTTTAGGGTTCAGGTTCAGGTTAGGGTTAGGGTTAGTTTTAGGGTTAGCATTAGTGTTAGGGTTTGGGAAAGGTTTAGGGTTAGCTTTAGGGTTAGTATTATTGTTAGGGTTTGGGTTCGGGCTAAGGTTAGGGTTAGGTTTAGTGTTAGGGTTAGGGTTAGCGGTAGGGTTCTGGTTAGGGTTAGTGTTACGGTTAGGGTTAGGATTAGGATTTTGCTTAGGGTTAGCATTAGGTTTAGCGTTCGGGTTAGGGTTCGGGTTAGCATTAGGGTTAGGGTTAGGGTTATGGTTAGGTTTCGGGTTAGGGTTAGGGTTAGGCTTAGGGTTAGGGTTAGAGTTAGAGTTCGAGTTTGGCTACTGGTTAGGGTTAGGGTTAAAGTTAGGTTTCGGGTTCGGTTTGGGTTAGGGTTCGGTTTAGAGTGAGAGGTAGGGTTAGTGTTAGGGTTAGGGTTCGGGGTATTGTTAGGGTTAGGTTTAGGGTTTGGGTTAAGGTTAGGGTTAGGGTTAGGGTTCGGGATAGGGTTAGGGTTCGGGTTAGGATTAGGGATAGGTTTAGGATTAGGGTTAGGGTTAGGGTTATTGTTCAGGTTCGGGTTAGGGTTAGCGTTAGGGTTAGGGTTCGGGTTAGGGATAGGGTTAGGGTTAGGGTTCAATTTAGGGTTAGGGTTACGGTTAGTGTTAGTTTTAGGGTTCGGGTTTGGGTTAGAGTTTGTGTTAGGATTAGGGTTTGTGTTAGTTTTAGGGTTAGCATTAGTATTAGGTTTCGGGTTCGGGTTAAGGTTAGGATAGGGTTAGGGTTAGGGTTAGTGTTAGATTTAGGGTTAGGGTTAGGGTTAGTGTTATGTTTCGGATTAGGGTTAGGGTTAGGGTTAGGATAGGGTTCGGGTTAGCGTTAGGTTTAGGGTTAGGGTTAGGGTTCGGGTTAGGGTTAGGGTTCGGGTTAGGTTTATGGTTCAGTTTGGAGTTCGGGTTCGGGTTAGGATTAGAGTTTGGTTTAGGGTGAGGGTTACTCTTAGGGTTAGGGTTAGGGTTAGGGTTAGGGTTCGGGTTAGGGTTCCGATTAGAGCTGGGTTAGGGTTAGGGTTAGGGTTACGGTTAGGGTTAGGGTTAGGATTAGGATTAGGGTTAGCGTTAGGGTTTGGGTTCAGGTTAGGCGTAGGGTTAGGGTTCGGTTTCGAGTTCTGTTTCGGGTTACGGTTAGGGTTAGGGTTAGGGTTAGTTTTAGGTTTCGGGTTAGGGTTAGAGTTCTGGTTCGGGTTCGGGTTCGTGTTAGGGTTATGGTTAGGGTTCGGGTTAGGTTTAGGGTTAGGGTTAGATTTGGGTTATGGTTAGGTTTGGCGTTAGGGTTAGGGTGAGGTTGAGAGTTAGGGTTAGGGTTAGGGTTAGGGTTAGTTTTAGGGTTAGTGTTAGGGTTAGGTTTAGGGTTAGGGTGAGGGTGAGGGTTTGGGTTTGGGTTAGTGTTCGGGTTCGGGTTAGGGTTAGATTTGGGTTAGGGTTAGGGTTGGTGTTAGGGTTAGGGTTAGGGTGAGGGTTCGGTTTAGGGTTAGGGTTCGTGTTCGTGTTAGGTTTAGGGTTAGGGTTAGGGTTAGGTTTAGCGTTTGGGTTATGGTTAATTTGAGGGTTTGATTTAGGGTTTGGGTTAGGGTTAGGGTTAGGATTAGGGTTCGGGTTCGGGTGAGGGTTAGGTTTAGGCTTAGTGTTAGGGTTATTGTTAGGTTTCTCCTTTGGGTTCGGGTTACGGTTAGGGATAGGTTTCGGATTCGATTTAGGGTTAGGGTTAGGGTTATGTTTAGGGTTAGGGTTAGGGATAGGTTTAGGGTTAGGGTTCGGTTTAGGGTTAGGCTTAGGGTTAGGGTTCGGGTTGGGTTAGGGTTAGTTTAGGGTTCGGGTTTGGATTAGGGTTAGTTTTCTGATTAAGGTTATGGTTAGGGTTAGGTTTAGGTTAGGGTTCAGTTTCGGGTTCCGGTTCGGGTTCATGTTATGGATAAATGTAGGGTTAGGATTCGGGGTTCGGTTCGGGTTCGTGTTTGGGTGAGGTTTAGGTTTAGGTTTACGTTTAGGGTTAGGGTTAGGTTTAGGGTTTGGGTTAGGGTTAGGTTTCAGGTTCGGTTTCTCATTTGGGTTAGGGTTAGTGTTCGGGTTCCGGTTTTGGTTAGGTTTAGGGTTAGGCTTAGGGTTAGGGTTAGGGTTCGTGTTTGCGTTAGGGTTAGGGTTCGGGTTTGGGTTCGGTTAAGGGTTAGGGTTAGGGTCAGTGTTTGGGTTCGATTTGGGCTAGGGTTTGGGTTTGGGTTCGGGTTATGGTTTGGGTTATGATTCGGGGTTAGGGTTAGTTTTAGGGTTAGGGGTAGGGTTTAGGTTGGGGTTAGTATTAGGGTTTGGGTTAGGGTTAGGTTTTGGGTTTCCGTTAGGGTTAGGGTTCGGGTTTGCGTTCGGTTTAGGGTTAGGGTTAGGGTTAGGGTTCGGGTTCGTTTTGGGTTAGGGTTTGGGTTCAGGTTCGGGATAGATTTATGGTTACGGTTCGGGGTTAGGGTTCGGGTTAGGGTTCGGGTTAGGGCTGGGTTAGGGTTAAGGTTAGGTTTACGTTTCGGGTTCGGATTAGGGTTACGATTCGGGTTAGGGTTAGGGTTCGGGTTAGGGTTAGGGTTCGGGTTAGGGTTAGGGTAGGGTTAGGGTTAGGCTTAGGTTTAGGTTTACCTTTAAGGTTAGGTTTAGGGTTACGGTTCGGGTTAGGGTTAGGGTTAGGTTTCGGGTTCGGGTTCGGGTTCAGATTCGGATTAGGGTTAGGGTTAGGGATAGGGTTAGGGTTAGGGTTAGGGTTATGGTTAGTGTTTGGTTTCAGGTTAGGATTAGGGTTAGGATTAGGGCTAGAGTTCGGGTTCGGGTTAGGGTTAGTTTTCAGGTTAGGGTTAGGGTTATTTTTAGGGTTAGGGTTCGGGTTAGGGTTAGGGTTAGTTTAGGGTTAGGGTTATGGTTCGGCTTCAGGTCCTGGTTCAGGTTCAGGTTAGGGTTTGGTTTAGCGTTAGGGTTAGGGTTAGGGTTAGGGTTCGGGTTAGGGTTCCGATTAGAGCTGGGTTAGGGTTAGGGTTAGGGTTACGGTTAGGGTTAGGGTTAGGATTAGGATTAGGGTTAGCGTTAGGGTTTGGGTTCAGGTTAGGCGTAGGGTTAGGGTTTGGTTTCGAGTTCCGTTTCGGGTTACGGTTAGTCTTATATTTAGAGTTCGGGTTCGGCTTAAGGTTAGGGTTAGGGTTAGGGTTAGAGTTCGGGTTCAGGTTCGGGTTAGGGTTAGGGTTACGTTTATTGTTAGTGTTCGTGTTAGGGTTTCGGTGAGGGTTACTGTTAGGGTTAGAGTTCGGTTTCGGGTTAGTGTTAGGTTTAAGTTGAAGGTTATGGTTCAGGGTAGGGTTAGGGTTAGGTTTCGGGTTCATGTTAGGGTTAGGGTTAGGGTTTGGGTTAGTGTTAGGGTTAGGGTTCGGGTTAGGGTTAGGGTTAGGGCTAGGGTTCGGGTTAGGTTTAGATTTAGGGTTAGGGTCAGGGTTAGGGTTAGGTTTAGGGTTCGGTTTTAGGTTAGGTTGAGGGTTCGGGTTAGGGTTAGGGTAGGGTTAGAGTTAGGGTTTGGGTTCAGGTTAGGGTTAGGGTTAGGGTTCGTGTTAGTTTTATGGTTAAGGTTCAGGTTAATGTTAGGATTTGGGTTAGGGTTAGTATTCGGGTTCCGGTTCAGGTCCAGGTTCGGATTCGGGTTAGGGTTATGGTTAGGGCTATGGGTAGGGATAGGTTAGGGTTAGGGTTCGGGTTCGTTTTCGGGTTCGGGTTAGGTTTCGGGTTCGGGTTAGGTTTAGGGTAAGGGTTAGAATTTGGGTCCAGGATAAATTTAGGGTTAGATTTAGGGTTAGGGTTTGGTTTAAGGTTAGAGTTAGGGTTAGGGTTCGGGTTAGGGTTAGGGTTCGGGTTCGGGTTTGGGTTAGGGGTAGCGTTCTGTTTAGGGTTGGGGTTAGGGTTAGCGTTAGTTTTAGGGTTAGGGTTAGCATTAGGGTTAGGGTTAGGGTGAGGGATCGGGTTAGGGTTAGGATTAGGGTTAGGTTTAGGGTTAGGGTTAGGTTTAGGGTTAGTGTTAGGGTTAAGGTTAGGGATAGGTTTAGGTTTCAGGTTAAGGTTAGGGTTAGGGTTCGGGTGCGGGTTAGGGTTCCGTTCGGGTTGGGGTTCGGGTTAGGGTTAGGGTTAGGGTTCGATTTCGGTTTCAGGTTAGGGTTAGGGTCAGGGTTAGGTTTGGCGTTAGGGTTAGGGTTAGGATAAGGGTTCGGGTTCCGGTTAGGGTTCGGTTAGATTTAGGGTTAGGGTTAGGGTTCGGGGTAGGGTTAGGGTTAGGGTTAGGGTTCGGGTTAGGTTTAGTGTTAGGGTTCGGGTTAGGGTGATGGTTAGGTTTAGGTTTCGTGTTAGGGTTCCAGTTCGGGTATAGGTTCAGGTTCAGGTTAGGTTTATGGTTAGGGTTATGGTTAGGGATAGGTTTAGGTTTAGTGTTCGTGTTTGGGTTCGGGTTGGCATTAGGGTTCGGGTTCGGGTTCCGGTTCGGGTTAGCATTAGGTTTAGGGTTGGGGTTAGGGTTCGGGTTCGGGTTCGGGTTAGGGTTAGAGTTCGGGTTCAGGTTCGGGTTAGGGTTAGTGTTAGGATTAGGGTTAGTGTTCTGCTTACAGATATGGTGAGGGTTACAGTTAGGGTTTGGGTTCGGGTTCCGGGTCGTGTTAGGGTTCGGGTTGGGGATAGGGTTTGGGTTCGGTTTCGGGTTCGGGTTAATTTTAGGGTTAGGGTTCGGGTTAAGTTTAGGGTTAGGGTTAGGGTTAGTGTTAGGGGTAGGGTTCGGGTTAGGGTTCGGTTTAGGGCTGGTTTAGCGTTAGGATTAGGGTTAGGATTCGGGTTAGGGTTAGGGTTCCATTTCGGGTTAGGGTTCTGTTTGGGTTTAGGGTTTGGGTTCGGTTTCGGTTTAGGGGTAGGGTTTGGATTAGTGTTAGGGTTAGGTTTTTGGTTAGGGTTAGGGTTCGGGTTCGGGTTAGGCTTAGGGTTAGGGTTCGGGTTCGGTTTTGGGTTCGGGTTCGGGTTATGGTTGTGGTTAGGTTTAGAGTTCGGGTTCGGGTTTGGTTAGGGTTAGGGTTAGGTTTAGGGTTAGAGTTTGGGTTCAGGTTCGGGTTAGGGTTAGAGTTAGGTTTAGGGTTAGTGTTTGGGTTAGGGTTTCGGTTAGGGTTAGGGTTAGTGTTAGGGTTAGTGTTAGGTTTAACTTCGGGTTCGGGTAACGGTTATGGTTATGATTCAGGTGAGGGTTTGGTTTCTGGTTAGGGTTAGGGTTCGGGTTTGGTTTAGGGTTATTGTTAGGTTTCGGGTTCGGGTTAGGGTTTGGGTTAAGGTTCAGGTTAGGTTTAGGGTTGTGGTTCGGGTTAGGGTTAGGGTTAGGGTTCCGGTTAGGGTTATGGTGAGGGATTTTGTTTGGTTTAGGGTTAGGATTCGAGTTCGGTTTAGGGTTAGATTAGGGTTAAGGTTCGGGTTGGGGTTAGGGTAAGGGTTAGGGTTAGGTTAGGGTTTGCGTTAGGGTTTGCGTTAGGGTGAGGGTTTGGGGTAGGTTTAGGGTTAGGGTTAGGGTTAGGATTAGGGTTAGGGTTAGAGTTAGGGTTCGGGCTCGGGTTTGGGTTCGGGTTCGGTTTAGGGATCGGTTTAGGGTTCAGTTCATGGTTACGGATAGAGTTCGGTTTAGGGTTGGGGTGAGGGTTTGGGTTAGAGTTAGGGTTAGAGTAATGGTTAGAGTTCGGGTTCGTGTACGGTTTCAGGATAGGGTTGGGGTTAGGGTTAGGGTTAGTGTTAGGTTCGGGATAGCATTAGGGTTAGGGTGAGGGTTATGGTTAGAGTTCGGGTTCGGGTTCAGTTCGGTTGAGGGTTAGGGTTTGGGTTAGGATTAGAGTTAGGGTTAGGGTTCGGGCTAGGGTTCAGTTACGGTTCAGATTCGGGTTCGGGTTCGGTTTAGGGTTAGTGTTAGGGTTAGATTTAGAGTTCGGGTTCGGTTTCGGGTTTGGGTTAGGGTTAGGGTTAGGGTTAGGTTGAGGTTTAGGGTTAGGGTTAGATTTAGGGTTAGGGTTCGGTTTAGGGTTAGGGTTAGGGTTAGGTTCCGGGTTAGTGTTAGGGTTAGGGTTAGGGTTAGGTTTGGGTTTG